>NC_051180.1:63347724-63515224 GCF_013339695.2 Rhipicephalus sanguineus | reverse complement strand
TTCTATAAATTGTTGTTTTGGGACGTTAAACCACAACAATAATTATTAGTGACATCCTATACTTCAACGCCGCGCAAGAGGTATCACTGGCTTCAAAGTACAAAGCTCGTACTTTTGAGACCCATATATGGTTCTCCATTTTCTGCAAATAAGAAGGCAATTCTTGCTCCCTGCATTTCCGAACATACGAGCTAGGCTTCATATTCAAAAAAGAATGGTTGATCCCTCCGTCACAGGAATCGGAATAACACAAAAATAAAGCGTGCCCTTACAGAAGTAACTGAATGTTTACTGTACATTGATATAAGAGAGTTTGCACAATCTATATTGATGTCTGGCAGCTATACCACAGTTTAACGTGGATACGCCCACTTTGATGATTGGTGGTACGTCTCCATCGCGACGACTAACGTCCATGTTAAATGATTAAACAAACCCCTGTGGTAGAGCTGTAGTAGTTAACAGTGAAAGCGTAATCAGAGAACGAGGAGTGATAGCCAGAAAAGCGTCGCATATTGGACGCAGAACTTGGTCGCCATCCCGCGGCCTGTTAAATGTGATTGAACACCACGGCCGGACTAGAGGGAAACACAAAGCACGTCGCGCCGCCCCGGTAGCCCGGCCGCGATTTTTCTAGGGGCGAGGGCGTGAGCGGGAAACGCGGTGTTACAGCCAGGTGAGGCAGGCGCGCGTCGCAGAGCTATTTTTGGTTTGGATTAGCGTGTTGCTACGAGCGAGGTCAACGCTTTTACGACCCTTGAGCTAAGGTCACCACCTCGCGGTGTGTTAAGGCATTGACAAAATTGAACTTCTATTGAAAACGCGCCGAATGGGACGGACGTGTAACGTGTTGCAGGTGCTAATCGCGGAGGCCACAGTAATGAAGAATTACTTTACTTTACCGCTCCCAGAGGGCGACACTACCCCGCCGACCGGGAGAGTGGTAGATATAAAAGGCGCGTTTGCAAAACCTCTAGAGTCTGTGACCGTGGCGCAGTTGATAGCGTGCCCGGCATGTGTTGTTGCGGACCTAGCGGTCGTGGGTTCGACGCCCGTTGACGGAACTTCTTCCTTTGCCATCTGATCGACGTCATTTCCGCGACAGAAATGCGTCACTGAAGCCTTGGTGAACCCCGGCATAAAACACTTTCGTGTTAAAATAATGGTAGGGTTTTGTACACGATATGGAAACACTGCTCCCATGCAAGCACTGCACCCACTATTATGTGTAAACTCGCCGGCACACTGATGCTTCGCAAAATATTATTTCTAAGCGTTGTCGAATGTCTTTAGCAGGTTTGGCGTGCATTCTAGGAAGCATACATTAATTTATGTAAGTAGTTCGCTACATTTTCTTGGTCACTATAAGGTACGACACCTGAGCACGTCGTGAAGCGTTTGTGTGTTGTATATTCTTTACAGAGGGCGATAGCACAACGTTTCAAATACATGCACACGCACGCAAGCACACACACACACACACACACACACACACACACACACACACACACACACACACACACGCACGCACGCACACACACACACAGACCAAATGTAAGACATGAACTAGTCAGCACGCAAATATCAAATGCTAACTCAAGCTCTAAGTTACACTCCCTCGCTGTATTAAAAAGGTATTTCTAAGTTATCGAGTAAACAACTAATGCTTCTAAGGCTGAATGTTCGCCATAAATGATCAGCTTTTTCTTTCACCTCAGCATAGCCTTGTCAAAATTCCTGTAAAATCGCCTTATTAGGTGTTACTCACTTTCTCTGGGGACATTGTCAGAATGATTGAGAACAAGGAAGTTGACAAGTTTCTTTGGGCCTCCGTTCAGGCAGAGAACTAGTCGACGAAAAAAAAAAACGCCAGGCGTGCGCTGAAGCCACCGCACAGTCACAGCGAAAGCTGGAAGAACGGCGTTTCTAGAGCCCGTTGTACGCTCTCTTGGGGCTACTAATATAAGTACACTAGTATGGTGCCCACTACGCCATAAATAAAAATTTTTGCGAATTTGGGAAGCATCTACTAAGCCAATATTCGTCATTCTGCGGAGAAGCGAGGTACCAGCTACACGTTTGTAATGCATTATGTGCACTTTGTTGAAGCGACGACTGATGACGATGAAGAATTATGGCCCAGCCATTTTTAATGGGTTGCAAGCTTTAAACGGCCCACCAGTTATGTAATTTGCATTGGGTGAAGCGCGGTCGCTATTTCCCTCTCACGCCATGCTGTATAACATACGTTGAAGTGGGAGAGAGAGGGGGGGGGGGGGGGCGAAGAACTTTACTGAGACCCTGATGAAATGGATCGTGCGCTTATGGGCTTCCTTGGCAACCAATACAAGTGCACTTGCGACGAACCCACTACGCTATAAATGATGGTAACTTTTGAGAAGTAGGGAAGCAGGCACTATGCCATCTTTCGTCATTCTACGGAGAGCCGTGGTACCTGCTAAACGCATGTAAGGAATTATGCGCACTTTGTTGATGCTGTGCCTGATGTCGATGAAGAATTATGGCGGAGCCCTTTGTAATGGGTTGGAAGCATTCAACAACCTACTCGTTGCGCAATTCGCATTGTGTGACGCCTGGTTACAGAATTCGCGTTGTGCGACGCTTGGTGTTTATTTTACTCTTCTGCCACGCTATATTGCATATGTTAATGTGGTTCCTTCCCTACATGAAGCCTGTATAGGGTCTTTTTGCAAATGAGTCTTAAGCACCGGCTATAAATGATGGTAACTTTTGAGAAGTAGGGAAGCAGGCACTATGGCATCTTTCGTCATTCTACGGAGAGCTGTGGTACCTGCTAAACGCATGTAAGGAATTATGCGCACTTTGTTGATGCTGTGCCTGATGTCGATGAAGAATTATGGCAACTTTTTAAGGAGGCCTATGAACGTGGTGAGCTTCCTCCTTCTTTCTATCAGGGCTATACAACATTAATACCAAAAAGTACTGACACTGAAGCGTTAAAGAGAGTTAACGGATATAGGCCTATATCATTATGTAACGTTGATTACAAAATATTTGCGAAATTGCTGACAAATCGCCTGCAGACAGTGATCACTAGATGCGTAGCTGACCACCAAACATGTGGAATTCGAGGCCGCTCTATACAAACAAATATCCATATAGCGCGGTCAGTCCTTGAATGTATCGATGGTAGTATGGACCAAGTAGCCCTTCTTCACATAGACCTCGCTAAAGCCTTTGATAAGGTACAGCATGCTTTCCTGTTCAGACTCCTACGACATCTGCAGTTGGGTGACGTACTGTACAATGGCATTTCACTCTGTTATAAAAAGTGCACTACAAGGCTCATTGTAAACCGCACACTTTCGGATATAGTAGAGTTAAATTCATCCGTACGTCAGGGGTGTCCGCTCTCGCCTTTGCTCTTTGCAGTATACCTGGAACCACTATGTTTAAGTGTGCTTCTGAATTCTAGCATTAGAGGATACCGATATGAGGCTGAGGAAATTAAAGTTCTAGCTTATGCCGACGACATCGCCTTCTTTTGCATCGATAAACCTAGCGTTCAAGAAGCAGTAAACACGGCTTTACGCTTCTGTGAAATCGCTGGAGCCAGTATAAATTTTGATAAAAGCAGAGGAGTCTGGCTGGGAATGTGGGCTCAAACTCCCTCAGTGTTCTCAAATATCCATTGGAATGCGACTGCTATGCGGTATCTTGATGTGCCTCTTGATAACTATCGTAACAGCGGCGCACATTGGACGTCTGCGATAACTAATATCCGTCGAAAGGTGTCAACATGGCACGGACGAGACCTTTCCATTTTTTAAGAGCTAAAGCGTGCAATATATTTCTTGCATCAAAGCTTGTGTATGTTTTGCAGGTACTGCACTGCTCTCGTCTGCACATTCAAGCATTTCACAGGATATTTTCTTGTTTTATTTGGTGCTCTTCATGGGAATCCATGAGAAGAGACAACCTTTTTCTTCCACTTGAGAAGGGCGGCCTCAGTCTGGTGCATTTGTTTGTGTGACAGTTGGTGTTGCGATTTTTTTATCTTAAAGACGTCTGTCACCCATTTCTTTTGGCAGTTCTTCGAAACCATCTGAGTTACCATCATCCTTTTCTTTATGTCACGACAAATGTTGCCAAGGAATCGCAGGTGTCGGGATTCCTAAAAGAAATTGTTGATACTGTCAACTTTTTGAAAACCAGATTTACATTAGAGTATTTATATAATATAGACAGAACAACGCTAACCGCTGCACTTGTGAATAACGTTTTCCCAGAACCTGTATACCGACTGCCATATTTGCTTTTGCCTGGCCATGATGTATTATTCCGTGTACGTAGAATGTGCATATCGCCAGCAGCGAAAACGTTTTTCTTTAAACTGCACACATCCACTCTACCAGTGAAGAAATGGCTCAATGAAAAAGCAATATATGTGCCCTGCACTGTAAATTGTCGACTTTGTGACCAACCTGAGACGATAGAGCATTGTTTTATCTATTGCCGTGACGCATTTTTTTCTGGGACATTCTAAAGAGAACTATCAGAAAAGACCTTCCAATCACAGCTCATGGTATTCGGTTCCTACCTTTCAAAAAGAGCCCCACCAATAATACACCATACGATTTATTTATGTTATTAGGACTTTATGCGCTATGGAAAAGTCGCATGATCGACAGGCACGCCGAGCCACCACGATCGACGAGGTGGGTCTTCCGAGAAGAAGCTGCTCAAGTGCGCAGTGTTGTTGAGACTTTTGAGCCCGTTCCGGAGTGGCTTGCACTTCTGGACGGTTGTGTGTGTTTGGCTGACTTTTGAACAGCCTCTTACTGTAGGCAACAATGTGGGTGTTCTGCATGTTAAGGTAATTCTAATGTGACAAAGTATGTAGTGTGTGGTTCACAGCTATAACAGGTCATCTTTCCATGAATTAAAGAAAAAAACAGCACCGGCATGGCTCAGAGGTTGAATACTGGGCTTCCACGCAGAGGCCCCAGGTTCGAACCTCGTTCAATCTTGGAACTTTTTTCTTATTTCGTTTTTTTTTTCTTATTTCGAGCGATAGTGGTTACGGACACCAGCGGCAGCGGCGGCGGCGGCGGACAACTACGGCGCCAAAAACGGCCGCTGAAATGATCTCATAACAGCTTTCGCTGTAAAACATGGAGGAAGAGGTCCACAATCATACACATTTATCCACAAGAGCACCCCTAATGTGGAGCAGATCCGAATGGCATCACATCACAGGAATCAGGACAATATATTGAAGCATGCGGTGCTTACGCTTTGCAAAGACACCTGAAAGCCAATAAAATGCGTTGCTGGAGTAGTTGGTGCATGAATAATTTCTAGGAAAGCGGTGCACCGAAATACAAGACATGTGGCAACAAAGACGAGCGCACGTCTTTGTTGCCTCGTATTTTGTCCTCGCCTATTTGCGCGCCACTTTTCTAGAAGCGATACTAAAAAAAAAAAGCCTTGGTGATTACAGATATCTGGGATCATTAATCTAAATGGCTACGAATTTTGCGCTGTCCTAAACCTCAGTGAGGTTCTGAAGCATAAAATGTGGTTACTACTTTGGGGGCGATGGCGGCTGCTAGGAGGATCAGAAGAGAACACAGACCAGCACTGTGCCCAGATTACTCACTTAACGTTTCCCAGAGTCCGACCATACTACCGCTTTTTACAAGGCGCATGGAGATAAGAGGCTTTGGATGGGTGTTTGCCTCGCTAATGCAACTGCAAAACGTGCTTGTTGCCGTATGCCGATAATGCCCACACTAGTCTGAAAATTCACAAGCGCTTAGAAAATGCCACCCCCTCTCCCCCCTCCGCACAAATCTACTATAATCCTGTCTCAATCTTCGAAATACAACTGCAGCGTTATGAGGGATATATCCCTGCGTAATGTGTGCAGTTGCGGCGGGGATACTGCACGGTCCTTTCGCAGGCGCGTGAAAGGTACTAGCTGAAACGCGTGCCTGCAAATCGTGAAAATGGATAAGCGATGCTTGAGAGGCTGAGCTCACCCGCGGACGTTATCGCTACGAATCATTGGGCCCTACTCCTGGATGACAAGGTAGATTCCTGGAACTAAATTACTACGCAGTCGTGAGGTTGGTCATGATCCTATTACGCATTCACTGCCGTTGTAGCCTAAATGCATACTAATTAATTCGTATTTGTATAAGCGAGCAGGCGCTTAGTGAAAGCGGCGACAAGCTAGATAACAGCCGCGGCATTCCCAGGCGGACTCCGTCAGCATAATAAACTTACGCATAAACTTATCGCAGAAATCCAGTTACTGGCTGGTGCGTTGTTAGCGTGACACGTTTATCTGCAAGGTAATTTCCTCTTAGGAATGACCCTCGCCCTTACACATTTTTTTATCTTTACCGCTCCAACCGTTTTCAAAATTTGCCTGTAGCCTTTGTTTGATTGTTTTTTTAGCAATTGGTGAGCTTCATTCCTATTTGTTACTGCGAAAGCATTAAAGACCCCGTGTCGCAGAAAACGTGGTGACGGTGGCGCTGTCCGCGAGCGAAATATTCACGTGTATTCAAAGACTGAAACGCACGGTTCGAGCCCAAATCGAACCCGGGGCGCTCTGCATGGCAGGCAAGTATTCTAACGCATAGCTACGCCAGTGCTTGAAGCTGGTTCAAAAAAGACTAAAGCAGTTTCAAGCTTCGGCAACACAGGTGTCATGTCAGGCAAGGAGTCACATTTTAAAGCATGTAATATTGCACCACAGATGCGAATAATAGCGCCAGGCGTCACACCCTACGAAGTGCGTAACGAGTCGGTGGTTTAAAACTCTCCATTCATTAAAATTTAAGCATTAGGTTGTGAGTTGCCTACCCGTCTTTCGAGTTCAGTAGCCGTGAACACAGGCTGTTACAAATCGTTGCTTTGAAAGCAAAACATGCTAGCTCACTTTGTTTTATTTTATTTATTTATTTAGCTTTACATAGTGCAGCTCGATTAACAGCGACGCTGTTTGATCGGGCCGTAAACAAGTTGGTATGAACAAAAAGCAGTCATCATCATTAACGGGTATGTGCCACAGAAATTGGGCAAATCCAAGTACTCAGCGCTGGTCCACTAAAAATGAAGGCAGCATACAGGCGGCAAACATCAATTCAGATTTCTAGACAGGCATAACCAGTAATTGAGAAAAGCTTTATTAACCGTCACGATTAACCCAGTGAACCGTGGCTACTCGTTTCCGCTTCGCAGAAGCATCTGCACGGTGTGCTTCTACTGTACGTACAACGAGACAATACCAGGGAACGGGAAAGGCAATGGCGGCTGCGAGAAGACCTCGAAGCGATGGAAGCCCTATGCGAAGGACGACGTCACGTATATCTATGGCGTTTGCGAATGCTCGGTTTCAGCGCGAGTTTCTTGCTCTATAGTTTGAACATCCGTGTCGTGTCTGTGACTGTCTGTGTTTTAATCGAACCTCTCTGCTCCGAGAAGCAACCTAAACACAGCCTAGCATCACCTAGCTAAAGCCTAGCAACGACCTAGAAGCAACGGGACTGGACTTAAGCATCGTCTTGCTGTTTCAAGCCTTGTGCGACTTAGTTCACGCTTCGCCATTTTTTATGAACGAAAAATGGAGTACATACCCATTTGCACACAACATGTTCTCGTCGAAGTAGCTGGCAGAATAATGTGCTTCTTGTTTCATCCATCTTGTGCATGCTATAATTTTTGCGCGCGTTCGATAGGCAACTGTTATCATCGTTACTGGAGAGCGCGCACTGTCGACGGAGACAAAGGGAGAAGAACACGGCACAAGCGCTCAAGATGTTACGGCCCGCCAAACAGATTCCCTCCAGTTGTACACGGTTAAACCGAAGCCTGGTACCTTCCCAGGAGAGAGCACAGGCCCCACCTGTAACCATTTACGTTGGGTCATCGTCGGCCTTGCACCGAAGTGGAATCCCTTCCATATACGGTGGCCGCACACTGGCATGTGCTCGAAAGGGTGGGGACGCATCCCCTGAATGTCCTTCCGTGCAAGGACAACTCTGCCTATATGCAACAGCATCTTCGAGGTTACATACGAGGGACGCAAGCTCCTGCGCACATCTTTAAAGCGGATGCGTTGGCAACCGCAGGAGTGCGCAGCATCTTGCATCTCTTGGACGTAACCTCGAAGATGCTGTTGCAACTGGGCAGAGTTGTCCTTGCACGGAAGGACATTCGGAGGTTGTGCGTCCCCGCCATTTCCATCACATGCCAGTGTGCGGCCACCGCACATGGAAGGGATTCCACTTCGGTGGAAGGCCGACGATGACCCAACGTAAATGGGTACAGGTGGGGCCTGTGCTGTCTTCTCGGAAAGTGCCCGGCTTCGGTTTAACCGTGTACAACTGGAGGGAATCTGTTTGGCGGGCAGTAACCGTTTGAGCGCTTGTGTCTTGTTCATCTCCCTTTGTCTTCGTCGTCAGTGCGCGCTCTCCAGTAACGACGAAACATCTCGCCAAATTTTCTCCTTTATTATGGGCAACTGTAATTTGAACAAGTCTTCATGTCATGGATAGTGTTCTTTAATGAAAGAAGGACGACTTTCTAAAAAGTGTATTCTTTTGTTTGTTTTCTGTGCCTTCATCTGTGCGCTTTATCTTGGTCACACCTAAACCAAACCTGAGGTAACCGTGTGATGCTGCACTGCTGAATCTTTCGGAGGACGTTCTGTTCTGATATGTTAGACGTGAGCGTTACCACATAGTTCCTATGTCATGTTGCCGTACCTTACGCAAGATTATGTGGTGCCTCCTTCACAATGCATTGCCGAAAGTCCTGAAGAGTACGATGAGCTACCCGTGTAGTGGGAGTTGTCTCGCTAAATATACAACACGAATGCTTGCGGTCTCTGCAGCCTCGTGTGCCCTTTGTTTACATGCTAGTAAAAATTGCATTGCCAGCCTTCTTTCTCCAGAATGTCCTAGATTCTGGTAAATAGGGCAGAACAATGCCCGGAACGCCCACACCGAAATACGTGTTCCTTTAATGGAACGTGGAAGAGATGTTATGAATGAAAACGCTGCGCTTTGCGCACTATCTTGCGCTAGTACATTTTCTAACTGTTCTGCGTTCCTCTCTCGCCTTCCAAACTTAGCCCAGTACAATCGCTGACTCTGCCGCGTGCTAGGGAGGGGATCGGAGATTCTGTTCGTTCCGCGTTCGTTCTGGCGGTGTTGCGTCAGAAAAGTGGGCGGTCCGCAGCTCTCTTCCGCCGAGAGAGGAAGACTAAGGAAGACGACAGCCAATCGTCAAGCGGTGAGCGGCGAGCTTCCCGGAAGTAGACGCGCATCGTTTGTCCTCGGCAAAGGGACCGAATATTTCAAAACGAAGTGTTTCTCGCCTTCTAATAAATACACTTGTTATACGAAAAGATATTGTTTTTCTTTTCAAGCTCAAGCAGTTTCTGAAACAGCAGTAGCTTTGAGTGCTGATATTTATTGGTGTTAGTTTTTCTAACGTGCTTGCTATGTGAAGTCGCGCACGCGAAAAAAAAAAAGTAGCGGTTGGCGCAGTTTTTCAAAATGTCGTCCCACCGGAATGTCTGGCTTGGCTCCCGGGTGTCGAATTGTCAAAAGGATCTTCTGCTGGCTTTTATAAAAGAGCACCCACAGATACCTACGCCGTCGCGCCCGCTGGGGCCGTCGTTCACGAGTGAGGACCGGGACGACACGTGGCAAGAGCTGGTAGCGCTTTTGAACTAAGAAGTCCCTGCGCGTAAGACCACAGCCCAGTGGCAGGCCCGTTCATTTCGTTCGCACTGTTCGTTTGGAGAACCGAAAGCGATGCCGCACTCGCTGATGGCTTCAAACGCATCTCGCACCTCCAACCGCAAGAGAAGCACACGTCGCAAGCGCCATTTTCTGAAAATCAGCTGTTGCGGCAGCCGCAACCGCCGCATCATGCCGTGCGAAGTCGTTTGTTCGCTCGAGAGTACGCGTGCGAACGCCCTCGCGATCCGTTCGTTTGTAGCAGACGACATGCTCGTTATGACGTGGTATGACGTCACCAAAAAATAAAAGATCAAGCAAAAAGAAAAATGGCTACGCCCCTCAGAGACGTGGTTTTTTCCGGCTTCGGCTAATCGCGTGCACCGCCAGAATGGGTGCAGAACGAACGGCGCAGAACAGAGATCTCCAATCACCCTACTCGTTATGACGCGATATGACGTCACCAAAAAAGAAAATATCAAGCAAACAAAAAGAAATGGCGACACCCCCCGGCCTTGAGTGGCATCTCCCGCTTCAGCCAATCAGCGCGCTTGTTCTTCCCCAGGAGAACGAACAAGCGGAACGAACAGATCTCCGATCGCCCCCCTAATATTGCGAAGGGTATTCCTGTAATAAACCGCAGCTTGGAGAGTACGCGCCTGTGCAACAAAGGTTTCAAGCCGAGAGGCTTTGGGGCTGAGCTGTTCAGAAAGCGATGTAATTCTTTTAAAACAGTGAATAGTGCCGCGGGCAAGACGGCTTCGTTGCTGGCGAAAATAGAAAGTTTTTTTTTAGAACACCTTAAGGTCCCAAAACGTTAAAGCATTGCTTTTCGCAGTGAAATTTTTGTTGAGGACTTCCCAGAAGCTGTGCAGCTTCACAAATGGTAGTCTGGGAAACAATGTGCAGTTTGCAAAGCTTGTAAGCGTGAAGGAGGAACGGCAAGGAGAAAATTACTTTCGCGCCATTTTGAATGTCTGTGCTTCTTTGTAGTTGTCATTTTCAAATCACTGATCGGTAAATATATTACTCGTCTCTGCAGTGTAGTAGTTTTTCTGCCCGAGAGATGCGTATTGTGAAAACTTAAAAAATACCGTGTATCCGGAAATGGCTCAGACATTTCAGATCAAGCCTGGGTAAGGTGGTTGATCCGGTTAATCCTCTCTTTTCGTACTGGCGTTCGGTGGTAAAATATTATCCGCTAAGACCTGTAGATTTTACAACACAAGAAGGTGAGATAACAGTTTAATAAACAATGTCTATCTTTCTTTACCAATTGCACCGCCTTCTGTCGACTGTACCACAGTCACTCCCCCTTCTTTTAATGTATAGCGCATATTTCGCTTACTTTATCTCGATGTGAATTATAAAAACTCTATAAAAGAAATTTTTCCGACGGTGTCGGCGTCCGTGTGAGGTACACACAAATACCTTGTGCGACGAGGTCGTGTCACACCCTGGGTGCGGTACAAACACTGCCTAGGTTATGAGGGTGCTGATTAGATTTGACGTGGCCTCTGACTTGGCGTGGGTTTCATCAATCCCTGCTAGTTCTGAATCGAAGTGGCCCAAAACTCTACGTAAGGCAAGTACAGTGCCGAGCAGAACATTGCCCTTCTCTCATTTTCTTTGTGGTTGTCCCCGTTCCTCTGTGTCTAGAAAAGAACGCTCAAATACGTCAGACTGACTTGTCAACCGCCCTTTGTCAGGACCAAGTCAGTTACTCTTCGGAGGACGTTAAAGCGCTCTCCAATATGCTCACTATAAACAGCTGCGTCACTTAAAAGTAGGCTTTAATTTGAGGTTTGTGTTTCTTTCGAATTCTCTCCAAACGTACGATGGAAACTCTGCAAGTGTTAAAAAAACATCCAGACAATCGATATTGACTTTCAGTACAAATAAGACAGACGAAGAAACGCCCGACTTCATATATTTCTATAATTTTTATATTATTCGCTAGCGTGAGCGAAGAAGACAGTGCAACAAGCCGCAAAATGTAATATGTTATTTTGATGAAGAATTCGGCAGGTTGTATTGTTTTCTTTTATTCAACAAAAATGTTTCATTACCTTGAGAAACGATGACAGCTGTCAAGTTAAACACACTGTGAATGCAACTCGCACCTACAGGCGTCCCCGGATTGTGGCGGTTTTCAAACGACTGTCATGCGTTTAAGCACTTCACTATGCGGTCGTAACTTGACAGGAAATTTTTTTTTAGGTTTCGTGGCTATGCTTGAGAAATAGCGTGGCTATTATAAAAATGAAACGAGACATGTACAAAATAAGGAAAGAGAAGATGTCTCTGCGCTTCTTGGGCTTTGCGAAATTCAAAAAAAATTGCAAACAAAATACAAAGAAATTACATCTGGCGCTTCCTGCATTTATCCCTAGAAATACAATGAAATGAAGATCAAAGGAACGAAATAAATAGAGGCCACCGATTTTGTTGTAAAAGAAGGGTCGTGTATAGTATTTGGTACACTAAACTTTGTGCACGGCTGTCGTTTCTTCCCATTGGCGATGGGAAGATATGCATAGGTGCGACAACTTTTGGAGAACCTATTTTTTTATATGCTGAAATGTGGCATCGCAAATTACATGCACCGAAAGAAGCTGCCCTTTGGCTCACGTTTATTTCAACGCTTAGTAAAGGCAACGCTGCCAGGGTCACCGAAAAGCCGTAGCCATCATGCCATAAAATCAAAGAAGTGAATGGACAAAGCGATGCGGTTGAGTAGGTTGTTGTCGCGGTGCCAGGTCACGAGACGTGGCCTGGATTTCTTCAGATGAGAACACGATGGGCACGCATTCTTTATGACTACGACTATCTCCATGACCACCACCACGGCAGCACCGTTCTTCTCCTGGCTCCTCGAGTGCTCAAGGATGCACGTTGCATCTACGGGAGAAAACGACTTGATCACCTCTGCCCGCGAACTCCTCAACTCCCTCGTCTCGCCCTCTGAAGGGTTGTTTAGGAAAGCATTTTTTCTTATCAGTAACCCTAGGCTGGACCGCTCCTTCTTGCTAGATTAATCTTGATTTCGTAAGGTAAACAGTGTGGTGTTATGGTGCTTTAACACCGGTTTTATAGGTCCCACGAATGTTCGTTTATATAGCCTTGAGCACACTAGTCTTTCCCCAGGCCATAACGACCATCATGCTCCGCCTAGGCACTCCGCCTGTCCTCTTTCGACTTGCCATTGACATACGATAAATCCTAATATTCTTCAAAATGAATACAGGGCCTTCGTAATATCGGTGCTGGAACTATTCCCCGTGCCTAGCTCGCCCCACTTCTCGCTTCGCTGCATGCATGATGCATTTTGTCGTTCGCATCACAGCCTTCAAGTCAGTAGGTTGTTTACCCGCGAAGAGTAACCCTCCCTCTCTGGTTTCTCCGCACGAAGGAGGAAGTATAATGTGATGTTCGATTGTGTGTGACGGAAGGTAACCCCGATGTGTGCGAGTCGCTTACAATCGCTCATAATATAAAGCCGCCTTCACGACGGTGATGCCATAGATTTCAATTACGTCCTGTCCTACACAGTTGGATGTTAAGGTCTTGGTTTTTATTAATGCGACAGTGTTAACCTGTTGTGCATCATCGCCGATCCTGGCCTGGAATATTCAGAGCGTATTACCTCGCAGTGTAAAGCACGCAAGAAAGCATCTCGAGCGCGAAAGATGCTGAGAAATATTCAGCACACAGTTCTTCTGAAGCCACATTTGTTTCTGTTTTATCTTTTGGCTCAGCTGATGTTCTCTAAAGCTGGATTCGGTGCGAAACATTCCTGTGTTTGTGTTTCTAAGGAATAAAGCTAACTAATTATTGCCACCCTTATTTCAACTGTTGCTATAAAAATGCTTAGAAAGCTTCTAATTTCACAATTTGGCCACATGAATGTAACTCCCGTTATTAATAATGATCAACCTAGAGCGCCTAAACATAATGTTTGTTTTTTATGAAGAGCAGATGAATAAATGCTGACAAATAGCTCTGTGATGTCTCAAGCATGCACTTTAGCATGTAAGGGCAATGATATTTACTCAACTGTTGTATAAAAAATTTGAAGTAACCATTATGATAAACATTGTATATTATGCAAAATATAAATTCCCGTTATTGTAGCTTACCCAGAGGCGTAAAGTCCAGCAATGAAAGCTGTATGCACGTGTAGAGAAAGATAGAGCTGGCTGTGAACGCGAGATTAAGCCCGTTTCCGGAATACCGCAGAAGCCACGTTAATTAATTTACTCATTCATCAAGAACGTCACTTTTTCTCACCTTTCATTCGGAGGACGTGCCACCGTGCGCATAATATATTTAATCTTAGTCGGCCATGTAATTAACACATACGCTTAGTTTTCAGCAACATTAAACAAAACGTGCTAAAACAGCTTCGCTATGAATTAAAAAGTTTTTGGAGTAAAAACGATTTCTTTATGTACAATGATAAAGAAAGACTGATGTGAAAGAAGAAAAATAATTAATTAGATAGCTTTTATTCTTATGCAGTAATCGTGGTGTAAGAAAAGACTGTAGCTGCTGAAGGCCGATAACGAATATGGTATCGCTTAATGACTCTTTTATATAACGGAAGGGACGCGTGGCATTGCCCATCAGGTATTTTATGATTGGGGCGGCTTTAGGAGTATAGTTTATACATGTTCTATACCATTTTTGCAAACAGCGCCTTCTATCGCCCCTGTGAACACGCTAGCTCACCCCTCATCTTAGGAAACGCGAGCTGACATCTACATAAAAAAAGGGGCATGTAGGAAAGGGTGTTTCAGTTCCACTGACGTGGAACTTCCGTAGGGGCGAAGCATGTAGTATGCGCCGGTGTTTCTTAGAGCAAAATCTTAACTCTCTACTGCTTTACTTGCCACCGGTCCACTAACGGACCACCCACTTTGCAGATATGTTTCAAAAGGTCTTGTTTCTACCGTCTTGTGTGTCTCTGGTTTTAGATAAGAAACTTGAGTGCCTTGGTACATTTCGTCGGGGATTCTGACACCGCTGCTAAGCAAAACCATGTTTTAGGCACTTACGACGAACCATTAACTCATAATGTGCATAGTATGGACCGGTGGCGAGTAGTGAGATTTACCAAATTTGTGTGGCGCCTACCCCTCTATGATGGACTGTGACGACGACGTGACACGCCGACAAGCGGAGACCCTAAGGTGCTTCGCCCCTAAAATATTCACCGAAAACATGACGAAAACAAGACAAGACGCATTAACAAACAGACAAGACATGACGCATTAACACAGCGAATTTGTGAAACTTCGTTATAGTGCACACCAAAACAGCAAAATTAAGTCACTCGTACAAGTATTGCGCATTCCTCGGAAAGCAAACGCAGTGAGATTCAGTAAATCTCGCGAAAAAAAGATCGACAAGGGTACTAATGTGGGCTTGTTGGTTCATCATAAACTGGCATTTAGCATAGCGCGGGAAGACACACGGACAAAGAAGAAGAACGATACGAACACAAGCGCTAACTTTCAACAACGAAAATTTTATTTCAGGATCGGTCACCGATCCTGAAATAAAATTTTCTTTGTTGAAAGTTAGCGCTTGTGTTCGTATCTTTCTTCTTCTTTGTCCGTGTGTCTTCCCGCGCTATGCTAAATGCCAGTTTGCGAAAACAAAAAGCAAATCGATATTTATTGTCTTAAAGGGGCCCAGCAACAATGTTCCACGTAAACACCGAATGTTTTCACTGAAGAAGTTTATCGCCTCGCGAATCAACCGCCGCAAAAATTTTTAGAAACCGTCAAGTACGAGCGGAGTCCGAGATTTGTCGTCCGCTGTAATTGCTTGCTCTCTTCTCTCGTCCCTACGAGCGCGCTGGAAGCTAAGCATGGAGGGATGAGACGGGGGAAAGATGTTGCGTCACGCGCACTTCATGACGTTGGTCACTTTTTCTCTTGTTTTGTTTTTCTTCGAACGTGCGGCTTACTTTCAGTGTGATCGCGAGCGCGAGCGTGGGCACGTGGATGCCTCTCGCGGCGGCCATGGCGTCTATGCAGCCCACGATGCTCAAATCAGCGAATGGCAGTGAATTTCGGTATATGGCTTTCATTTGTAGAAAGAAGGGAGAACGAATTCTAGCTGATTTTGAGAATTCATTTAAATTCCAGGCCCCGTGCTGCGCTGTAATATTTGTCTCGCGTGTTTTCAGGGGCCTCGACTACAGACCGGCAGTGTTTTCTGACCAATGTAAAAAGTGTTGCAGAGCTCCCTTAAATAAAGCATACGGTGGTTTTTGGTAACGGATGGTACATGCTACATACTCCAGCAGAATATGGATTCGTACGCAAGAAGAAGAAGTCACGAAATATCGCGAAAGCGCAAATTCAATACCAATAAAACCCGGCACGGAGGGAATTGCTTACCGCCGTCCTTCCTCCTGCAGCTATATGCGCGCATGGCGCACAAGGGTATGTATTTCGGGCCGTAAATCAGATTCCTCTTTGCAATCACAAAGAAACGGCCAGATGTCTTGTCGCGCTCCCTGGCGTGTGCCAAGAGAAAGAAAAGGCACGAAACGCAAGAAAGAAAAATTCGGTGGTGAAACCGCTTCCCTCCGGGTACAAATAGCGAGAATGACAATTCGCTCCTCGCTTCCAGAGACCGTTAAGCATGGGAGACACGTACGTTTTTCCTTCCGTAAATAAAAAAAAAACACATCCCGTTCCTTTTGGCGGCCATCGCCGCTATCTACTACCGCAGCGTGTCCCCACAGCGCCAGGGATGTGCAGGCGTGCCAGAGAGCGCACTGAGAAGGCTCGGCACTTCCGTATGCCCCGGTGCGTCGGTCGCGAGGATGAACAAAATACAAGATGAGTGAAGAAAAGAAGATAAAACTTGCGAATGATCCCGCAGTGAGGAAAGAAAGCAAGAACGCGCGCTCGGAACAATCTATAGCAACATTCGCGGAATCTTCTATCGTCCACATTTCTGTTCGCGATATCTCCAGCGACACCGCGTTCGTAATGACATCCTCGCTCCTGCCACAGCCAGCAGGGCCAGCAGCGCCACCCAGACCGATGTAACGTCGAGGGATACACAGCATGTTACTGTGTACTTCGTGTCCATCACTTTCGAACACGGTCTTCGCAAAATCTCCAGCTGCCTCTCTTCTGTGGGATTTTTTCGTAGACCCCAGTCCGAATTACATGGCTATTTCCTCGTCGACACATCTCACGCGAGCCGACTATAAGATACGACCAGCTAGGGGCCTTGGCTAACGTTTTATCTGCATTGGCAGTAACCATGACCGTCGCGGTTTCTATTACAACTCGTAGGTTGTTTGTTCTAGATACCTGATATCTAAAAATATTCTATGGGGTTGCAGGTTCTTTCTTTTCAAGACAGTAGTAATTGAAGTGTGTATAGTGCACAGTCGCCACAGATCTCCTAGAAGACTAGATGAGTACATACCCCTATTGAGAGAATGTATCTTGTTACCTGGTTTAGCAAATCAAGATTCTCCCTGAAAGACATTGCATTGTAGTGACAACCAAAGCTTTCTTTGCGAGTTTTCTTTTTTAACAATAAAGCCATGGCAACGGATCGCCACGATAAATAAAACGTCGGGCTTTTTGTAAACGTCCGCAAGTTTCAAAAGTGCCGCTATCGCTTTTAGAAGTGACGCTTTAACAGTGAATGCAAAGCCTTGACTAAGGGTAGGTCATGCTTAGAAAGGGACATGGGCAGGACATTTAGTGCGTAAGCAAGAAAACCGTGGTCATAACAGCAACATACTGGATTCCAAGAGAAGGAAAACTCGTCGCGAGGGGGAGACAGCAAGTTGGGTGGGCAGATGAGATTAAGAAGTTTGTGTGTGTAACGTGGCGGTAGAAAGCACATGACCGGATTTATTGGGTGAACATGGGAGAGGCCTTTGCCCTGCAGTGGTGATGATGATGATGATGGTGGTGATGATGATGATGATGATGATGATGATGCTTAGTGAGTTAACATGCAGTCATCATACCTGGGCACTCAGAACACAGTTGTATTTTACGAGACAGCGCAAGCACGGTATTCTAGATTGAGCGAATATGCGTGTGTTTGTGTGTTTACGCGCCCTACAACGTGAGATTGCACATTTCTTTGTACACTGGTGACACGTTAAAACTGCAATCAAATGTGCTTAGATACTGGAGGTTTAAAGTCCCAACATTCCCACAAATTTCAACACAATTCTCCGGCAGATGCATTGCTCTCATACGCACCTTTCCCTTCTCATGCTTTATGAGGCCCGTATTTGAAGAAAGGGCGGTTTGTTTCGTAAAAGATGAATATTAATTCTTATTTCTTATTACTTAAATTGTAAGACGATTATTCTAGCGCATTTGCTCGTGAGGTCACAGAAAGAACGGCAAATTCTACAAAGCATCACACAGTTCACGACTGTAAATATTAGGATATCTAGGTTGTTATATAATAATGTAACAGGCATATACGCCATAAGAAAATGTTTAGTAGTAAAGCTCTTATACCGCGAGATGAGCTGGCTTTAAAGGCAGGGGCATAGCCAGAAATTTTTTTCGGGGGGTTTCAACCATACTTCATGTATGTTCGTGCGTGCGTTTGTATGTGTGCGTGTATATATACGCAAGCAAAACTGAACAATTTCGGGAGGGGGGGGGGTTTGAACCCCCCCCCCCCTTGGCTACGCCCCTGTTTAAAGGTGTTGCGCAGTCTTATGGGGCCTTCAATTATCGACCCTCTACTAGTAAGCTACACAGTTTCGTTTCACCTGAGGCTATCGAATCCGCGATGTGATGCAGCGATCCGTAAATTTCTTGATGCGCATGTAACGATCAAATGAAAGCAGAAAAAAAAAACACATATTGCACACAAACTCAAAAGCAAAACTAGGCGTGCTAAGTGAAACGTAGAACCTAATTCGGGGCATTTCTTGGGGTCAGCGTTAAGGCGATTATCGGCACCCAGTAACCTGAAGAACGCCGGCCAGACTCTGACATCGTTCGATGCAAAGTAATGTGTGCAGTTCTGTTTTTAGCCTTATTCAATAAAACATTGCTTCCTATCTCTTAAAGTACTCATCAGAAGTACCTTGCCTGTGATGAAACAGATGTCTAGACTCCAAGGATGGGCCCTTACGTAACGGGACTTTTCTTCGGGGCCCTTGAACCAGCAGTGTTAGCGTAACAGGTAAACGGATTGCGCTGATGAGCTCACAGAGGCGGGCCCGATCTCCGGCCACTGCTGTCCCATTTCGATGGGAGCAAAATGAAAACAAAAACATCCGCGTATTTTCGATAGCTGCACTTTAAGAAAACACACGGTCAACATCAATCATGACTCCTACGCTATGGCGTGCCTTGTAATCATATCGTGGCTGGGAGAAGTAACACCCCAGGATTTATTTCTTTTTATGTCTCCTTGGCTAGACAGGGTACATGGAGCCACCTTAACGAAGTTGTTAAAAGATCGTGTTCAGAAAAACAAAGAATCATGGCGCAGTGCAGGGGCTTAGACAAAAACTTATGTTTGGGAGGGGGTGGTGGTTTAGTACCAAGCGAAGTGAGACTTCTGTTAAAGAAATGTATTTTCTGCCTGATACTCAATTTGAATGAAACTGCGTCAGTATCATATCAAGCGAGCCCATAGTGTTCGCAGCAGGTGTGGAACCAGATCCACAGTTTGAATGACATAGTGCGATGTCGATGCGACGTAATTGTCGAAAATGAACAAAGCCATATATCTTCCAGGAAGAGAGTCCTTCAGCTGGAACCATCGTTGTTCGCATACATAATCAGCACCGAGATGGCGAGTTGTTTTAGTTGGTAAACTTTCAGCAAGCAATAACAATGAAGCCTGCATGCTGGCACACCGAGTATTCAGGCGCGTCACTAGTGGCGTTTGGATATTGGGAAACGACTCCTATAATATACAACTTCAACTTCATTATAAACGCTCCGCTAGCCGAAGCCAACTCGCTTCCTTTTACATCGATTCTCCGCTACTCCTGGAAAGTTATCTCTCTCCCGTTACCTCCCCTTAAAATGGCCTTTCTAGCACGCATTTAATCTTTCATTTTACTCAAGAACTCCCGCGTGGCGTGACCAAAATTCCGCCCGTACTTTGAAAGGAGCAAGTTTAACCAACACCGGTTGTTCACGTTCTGTCTTCCGAAGCCATGTATCTTCTCCATCAATTTCCTGTAGGAAACACGAGCGTCTCAGCCGCGCTCCGAACACTAGTCTCGCGTTCGACCGATTCTATGGCTGAATTCATCCGTCGATTTACTCAATTTGGAAATCCAGTCACGGTTTTCTGGCAGTCGAAGTCCTACAACGACCCCCTACGTCACTGCCCGCTCAGCTAAAAAAATGTTCATCGTTCGTGTTTGAGTCAATACCCAAAGGAAAAGGTGGAAGCACTTCAAGTGAAATGAAAGGGCGCAACACAGACGCCAGCTGTTTTATTTATTTTCTTTCGGTTTGAATTGTGTACAAACGTTCATGTTCATTTTTGTTCTTTAAGTGTGCCTATTCTAAGAACAATACGAACAGCCACGTTTGTATCGCAAGTCATGTTTGTATTGTTGGTTCTACCTTATATATCTTTTAGAGTTTATATGACTTCCACTGAGTCTCAAAGCCCATCGAGGACAAGACGTAATGGTTCCTACAAAGTACACAACGCGTCTCGGAGAAACAGAAAGTGCCAAGCGCAAGAAAGGTCATCCCACTTAAGAATGAATCAGGCTATGCTTCTGAAATTACCAGCCGCGTAGCCTTTTGCGCTCAGTGCAGGTGATCACGTGCCGGCATTTGCCATTTCGTTGCACGCGTATTACGGTAATACGTGTACAAAACTGCAGAATGCCGAGTAAAATGTTGCTGAGTTCGCTTCAGGTGTTATTTTTTTCAAGGAAGTGCTGAAAATTGCTACAACGCAGAACAATCGAAAGCACAGAAAATCGCAAAAGCTCGACATTGTTTTGTATTTCTTACTTTACTACTGTCGGCGAAAGGTCGCTTGAAATTCGCGCATATTTAGGTTGGTATATCAGAAAAAAAAGGCCTCATGGTATGAGTTCAAACTTTATTTTTTCATGGGTTGAGTGAGGCCAGATTTAAAACACGAGTTTACTGCTTTTGAATTAGTTTATATATTAAGGTAGGAAGGGTGGGCATTCAAGGTTGAAATTGAAGTTGGTGCTCTCCGCAAACCGAAAGCTGAACACGCGGACGAAACGAGAATTTCATAGCGCTAAAACCAGTCATCATTCGTGACAAGCATTAGTCTAATACTCTTTAATTAGCTCCTTGCAGTTATCTCACTGCTTTCCAATTCTTTTCACTGGAGCAAATGTCGACTGTCAAAAAAGTAACAAAAGCGGCACTCAGTCATTCGTCTTTAACATCATTTCTTTAGGTTCACTTTTCATGCGCTTAATCTGTCACGCGTAATTTGGTATCTCATTGCAGCTATGAAAATCCAAATCACAGTCGCATTACGTCTACCACTTAGTTTCCATAGAAAAGTTGCATTACGTGCAGCCATTCCATGATTGTGTTCTTGTTTTGTGCCATTCAGGCAACAATGAATCGTGGCAACGTAAAATGGCAAGTGACTTTGGTAAAATATCAGATTGCGCCATATCAGGAACGGCTGATCGCCGGCAAGCCCACGATCCAGAGATTAACTATTAGTGGGAAACGGCTCATATAAATGCGCGTGAGACCAGTGCACCTTCAAGGCCCACATCTCTGCACGCTCAAGGCGCCGAGTTTTGTTCGCCTTCGAGAACGTCGCCGCCGGAATCTGTAACTCATAACAAGCTTCACTTCGGAAGGGTTGAACGCCCTTAAGTCACATTAGGGATGGCTGTGCAACGCCGTGCAACTGCATCTACCCAACCATTGCCCGACGTTGGTGTTTCCTGTGGAGGAGACTAGAAATAAACTACGCAGAACCTTCCACGGGAAATATAGTCGCGCCTCGGGCGCCTCAACGAGAACAGGGAGGCTCGAGGGAAGTCTCAGGTTCCATGATCCTATTTCCGTTCCGTCTGAGAAAGGCCTTTGCACACGTGCGGCGTGCCTTGGGCCCTCCCACTGTGTAGCACCAAACAGCATTGTTCGAAACACGAAAGTGCTTCTTCCTCTGGTATCCTTGAGAAATCCGTGCCTCTTGTGCTGGGGTTCCTTTACAATGTGTTATACGTCGTTTTTATTTGTTCTTCTTTCGTATCGCCCTTGTGTCTGGGAGCCACCACGCTCCGTTTCCCTGGGAGCCCTCAGGGCGAACAGCAGAGAAACATGCAAAATGGCTGCGTGCAGGACACAGATAGGAGAAAAACACGCCAGGGCCATCGTTTGCATCCGCGCCTTCTTTGAGGATTGCCGTCTAGTTCTCGCTGATCGAGATGATCCATACAAACGGTGCTGTGTTCGTTACGTGGTCATTGTTGGACGATATCTTTTACCGATAAAAGAAGGTAGGTCTGCAGACACGGGAACAGGAGAAGAGATAGGAACAACACAAAAGCCGGGTGTTCCTTCTTTTGCCATAAATCCGCACCAACTAGCTGAACTTTCTGTGCTTCTAATTTTTAAAGCGAAAGCCTCAGATGCCTCATCAAACGCGAAAATTGACCGCCGTGCCGCGTCGGCGTCCCCCGTCGGCGGCGTCAACACGAGCGATGAAAAATAATAATCGTGACGTCACAATTACATCACGTGACGTGACGTCGCTTGATGACGTGATCGCATGACATCGTAGCTTGGTCAAAGGCGGGCCGATCACAAAGGTAGTGTATACCCAGATGAGGTGCCTAAGATCCTGCAGGCATTGGAAAACCACGCTAGGTCCAGAAAGCTTTCGGAGGCTGGCAGGGCAGGATCATTACATCGACTGAGAAGAAAACCAAGATGGCTGCCTTCCAGTCGTCTTAGGTGAGTGCATAGGGGACCCTCTGAGTTTTTCATATCGATAACCGATTTCGACATTTGCAAAGCTTACTATGCCCTGTTTACAATATCCCAGAGGTTACTACTGTATGTGGTGTAGTGTATTAATAAACTACTGCACATACTGTAGTAAGCTCTAGTCCGTAGTCCAGTTTATGAATGTGCAAATCACACAAATAGGCCAACCGAAAAACTTAGCTTATCTGGCGACCGCAGGCGAGACCTTTCGTGAGTTCGCGTAACCGTTCATCGAACTTAGAATAACAGAGAGCTGCGCTAGTTGGTAAGTATTTATGTTACAGAGACAGGGCCTGCAAACACGGACGGACACAAGAGAGAAGTCAAGACGCCACAAACGCCGAGTTGACGGAGTTTGTGGTGTATTGACTTCTCTCTTTCCTCCGTGTTTGCAGGCCCTGTCTCTGTAACGTGCTTTGAAGTTTCCATAGAATGATCTGCATCAGAAATGTAAGTGGTCAGCAGTGTCCTTTTGAGAATACCAGCAACATTTCGAAAAAATTTTTCGTATGCACAGCACTCACTGCACATCGCAGCGCACGTTTACCGTAGTACTGTCGAACCTGGATGTCAATTTGTCAGCATGCTAATGTAGGGGCGTATTGCTCGCGTGAAACGCGCATGCCATACTGGCGGCGAAAGGCGTTGAATGCAATGCAGGACTGAAAGATCCTGGAAGATACGAGTTTTGCTCTGCGCAAGGTAAAGTGGGGAGAATTATTTGCGAGAAGAATAATCATCTCGGCACCGCGAATATGAAAAATGCAGGACCGTTCCTGTAAACATTTGCGAAGTGTCTATGCTTCTAGTTTACTTCCAACAGCATCACTGCAGTAGTGTCGGTAGGTATACGTAAATGCTCAAGGAAATAGAAAAACAAACTCTAGGAGTAGGAATAGCGTGACTACCGCATGAGCAATGTGCGTTGTAGGTAAACGCGGCACTTACTCAAAGCACTATTTGTGGAACTCCTCACAAGGATACTTCTACGTGCGATACAGAGCGGCTGAACGGCTTTGTGCGTCCCCATTTCAGACGCGTGGACAAGCAAGCACAAGCAAACAAACGAACATGCAGGACAAGCTTCCACGACGATAAGACACGCAGAAAGGTTTTTTTTGAAGGGCGACGTCTTGAAATTTATAAAGTAGCCATTTCAAAACGTTATTGTCGTATCTGATTTTGGCGTTTACTAAACAGATGTGCTGATTTTTCTCCTATGATTCCTCAAAAAAAAAAAGACTCCGAAAAAACACAAATGTTATTCATTCTTTTTAAAGTAATATTAAGAGAATTTCCAGAGCTCTTAAGCATCGACATAATTTGCTCGACCGATGGCTACTTAAAAAGTTAAATATTACTGCAATAATAAAGCTAACGTCATTCTTAAAACTTTAAGCCAGTCGGCATGTTTTAGCTATATAAGGATGCAGTAGCAATTAAATAGTTCCGAAGCGTGGGATAGAAAGCAGCAGTGTGACAATCATCTTGGTGGCGTTCACCGTACAGATGTTCATTAGGAAGTTTCTATTGAATGAAGGCCGCGTACATAAAGAGGTCTAAGCTGTCCACTTTTAGTGGACCCTGAGGTGCCCGTTCTCATACAGAGCCGATGCGTTGAATGCTGCAAAGAAGCTTGCTGTCGTCAAATGGACTTTGTTTCAGGCACTTTGCGACTTGTTATCGCGAAAAGGCAGGCGCGCCTCTAGCGTTTTTTCTTAAACAAAGAGCAACACCGCTCTGAGCGCTCTCACAAAGAAATGGTTGCGTATATCTCTTAGAAAGCATGCAACAAAATAATGCGTAAACTGTACGTTTAAGTAAAAACGTAAAAGCAGGCACATCCACATGATTATAAAAACATGGACGTTTCAAATTCAAGCATATAGTTCAAGTTTTAGTGATACTACAGTGATCTTAAACACAATAAGATAACGCTGGACCTTCTGTGAGCTGCGGAATGTTACTGGCCTTGAACATGCGAAAGGGTGCTTTTTGCACTGCCTAATGTACACTTAGGTTAGTTGGTGCAAACAACAGACCAGGGGCGTAGGCAGAATTTTTTCCGGGGGGGGGGGGGGGGGGGGGGGGGCACCTCCTTGATCTGAATTGAGGGTCGGGCAGGCAGATGCGATCGAGTGTCATTTTGAGCTCTCTATGCTATGGCAAAAAAGATATCGGGGAGGGGGGGGGGGCACGAGCCAGGTGTGCCCCCCCCGCCCCTGGCTACGCCCCTGCAAGAGACCATAGGTGGTGGTGTATCTGGCAAGTGCATTCACATGCTATAGACCACGAATCTGTACAATCCGGTGTTTTTGCCTCAATTATCTGTTTTCATTAGTGGCCCGAGCAACGAATGACAATCTTGTGTTCCTTCCAAGCATTTCCGGTAGAGCAGTTACTTTCGGTCTTCCGCATATTCAGTCTCGCAAAAAAATAAATAAACCTGGTGCCAAATTGATCTTTCTAGTTCAAGGTTTATGTGGGACGCGTATGGTATTGTAACATAAGTTTACGTAAGATAAGAGCCACTCAACTGTAGAGCAAGCGCTCTTCTTGTGAGCAGCTGCGGAGCCTGAGGTCTCAACAAAGCGCTTCTTTCTACGTGGGCCCTGAGATCCGCTTCGGCAGTCCAACGAAACTCAATGTTGGCCCACGCAATACCACAACTAGACACTTAAGCCAAGCATTAGGGTCGCCTTCAATTTGTATTTTCTTCTGGTTGAATTATAGTAACTTCCTACATGGGCCGTTAAACCTTTCAATGCATTCGTTGGCTCCTCTTTCGTTCTTACATCAGTGCGAGCTGCTTTCTCAGAAGCCAAAGACGCTAACATACACCCGTAACACACACCGGCTGCGGTCAATACGAAAAGAACAGAAAGAAAGTGTCCTTGGTTATATCATATGAAAAGCGGTTATTTATATGGTCCCTTTCTATTCAAAAGTGTGCTCCTTCAAATATTCTGTCGCGGTAAGCTACAAATGAACAGCAAGGGACATAATATCTTACGTTCGTGTTGCACTGTATGCGATAGGTTTTATGCCACATGGAAAAACGAAGGACACCTTAATTAGGCATGCAAATTTGACTGGCTGGATGGGCATCAAGGCAATGGATAAAATACAGCGCTGACACAGTAACAAAGGCAGGAAGGGATGACACAGCGCTCGTGTTTTCGGTTTCACTATTTGCACATCTGTTCCAAGTTTGTGTTATTAAATACCGTTTAGCCCCTTACATTGCACACCGTCTGCTAACTAATATAACATATTGTGAAGCATGAGCTTTTCCAACAGAAAAAAAAAACTTGCCTATAAAAGCGGCATAGAAGACAAGACAAATTGGGCACTACCTTGCAGTATTTTTTCTCAAGCTACCACTAACGTCTCGCTGAGCGTAATAGCGCATAGCGTACATTTTATTATCTGTTTTATTCAGAAACGAAAAGCACCTGCTGCCGTACAAGTAATGCACGAAATGATGCACAGCCGAACAGTTCTTTCCATTATTGATACGCTAAATTCATTAGCGATGTTAAATATGGGCCATCAGACATCGTTCGAGCCGCACTGAATATTCAGCGATCTGTATTTTGTTTAAAGGCTAGCCACTTTGCAACGTGAGTGATGACAGAAAGCAATCATAGTGAAGCCTCAAAGCAGCAGGTTTAGCTTAATGACGAATCATTTAAGCTCGTGATCTACCGTTCTCAATTCCCACTTTCCCACTTAATGCCTTGGGCTGTAATCACTCTGTCTAAAAAAACGAAACACGCGTCAGCGCACCGCCATTAAAAGTTCATAAAGGTAGAGAACACACCGAGGTAATCACCAGTGGGTCTTTCTTTATGCGGAAATTATGTTTATGGATGCTATTGCGCATAAAGTGGATGAACAAATTAAAAGGTAATAATAACATTACTATTGCGTGTCTGCTCGTTTTCTTTATGTTGTGTCTAGTTCTTTACCCTAAAAAGTGCGTATACCCCCCTTAGGAATTCATGTGGCCTATAAAATGTTCATTAATATTTTGACATTGAAAGGAGGCAGCTTTAAATGCAGCAATACTAAACCACTGAACAATAATAAACTGCAGTGACAGAAGGGTGCCTGTGTCTTACCACATCTGAGTGCCTCTGCAGCATGGGAGCTATTCTGGAAAGTGCAACACAGTGATACAGATCTACCAAACTACTGATTCCCCAAGGAGGGCCTCTATGCCGATGATAATTTACAACCTACACGCGCGCGCTCGCCAGATCATGGGTGACGCAATTGTTAATGAAGTTGAGCTTCCAGTTACGTGAACCTGAAGAGCCATGCCCCTATAAGAATGACCGGCTCTAATCCCTCGCCTAATTATTTGTTCCTACTTCGCTAAAGCTTTCCGCACGCATCCCATACTTAACGGCTACCTTGCAAAGTCTCCAAAGTTTTGTGAATGTTTTGATACACGCTACGGAATGCCATACCAAATATACTTTCAAACGCTCGAGGAGGCAGGGTGTGCAATGACGGATTTATAACTATCGTAGGGAGCATCCGTGGCGTGACAAAAGAGATTAAGTAGTGCAGTTTTGTCACAGTGAAGGTCGACCAATACGGCTCCTCAGCAATGCCTGCCACTAAAGAAGAAACACAGCACTAGCGGTCGCTCTACCGAACCCTCATTATCGATTCGATGTGTGCGGTTTCCGCCGTTCTACCGGGATCATTCGTCGTCCTGCACCCAACAGTTTATAAAGCGTACGTCACGGCCATGAAATTGGAGCGCGCTTCATACTACCCGTATAGTTTGCGTACCTTCACGTCTACCACTAGGGGATAACGTTAGCTGCGTCTCTAGGGTTGTTCTTATATATTTTAGTTTGTACGCAGCAATCGGATACGAAAGAAGTCTTGGAAGGCACTGATAGAGAAAGGTAGCTTCCGCACGGCTATTACTGTGGTAAAAAAAAAAAAATTAATGCGCACCACATACAGTAAAACGCCTTCAAATGTGAAGGCTGTCCCTAACAGACAACTCCACTTGTTTAATGTGCAAGGAACCACCTCTGTCTGCGCCAGATAACCAGTGCAGCAACGGTCATGAGTGCGAACTTGAGAGCTGCTTAGGCAGAGATTAAGAGTTAATCGCAGAGAGAATGTAAGGCGGCAGTTCTGCAAACCGAAGCACCGATGTTACGCGGAACGCTTAATATTATCCCGCGGAGAAATTAGCGTGTGAAACTGCCAGCGCAGTGCTTCGGCCCATGATGATTCCCTCTGGAACCAAGTTAAAATCCATAATTAGGTTTCGCGATCGCTCTCACAAAGTCTCATCCGCTTCGTACGGCGAGCACACAGCATTTGTTTGGATAACGTGCACGCGAGCGCAGTGCTCGGAGAAGACATGCGGTACTGGCAACAACTGTCGCAACCTTAAGCTGATGATGCTCACGCCGTGCAAATTGTTTCAACAAAATGAGCTGGAAGAGGTTTCCTAGGAACTGCAGTAAAGGTGCGACAATCCAACCAGATTTACCTAGAGCCATCTTACGCTCTCCCCAGTGACTTTGTTTGCGGCTTTAATAAACCGCTTCTTTGTTGCTCACTTGGCTGAGAAAGCTTCAGCGTCAAAGCCTTGAGCGAGCCACGTGCGGCTTATTTAGAAACTTTATTTACAGACGAGGCGCTTAGTTCGTCATTTATCCTCAGCGTTAGCACATCTCGTGGTCTGGCGCATGCGGAGGCAATTCTCGAGATGCTCCAGTAGCTCAGAAAAAAAAAAGGTTAAGGTGTGCCATACACACAACTCTTGCTTCCCTAACGGCAAGCAATATTCTACTTGTTGAATTTTAGTTCGTAAATCAATTATTGTGCAACATCACCTAGGATGTTTAAACCGGCGACCCGTGTCTCAGATTGCAATCGGTAACGACGTAGTCCCAAAAAGAAAATGTTACAATAACAATAGCCGGAATAACGAGGGTACACAAAATGGTCGGCTAACGTTTTCAGGGCCGCAGGGAACTTCATTAACCGACAGCGTTTTCAAACTCGAGTACAGCAAAAGCAACGCTTTCCTGATGTTCGTGTAATCGACATCGCATTTTGAACTTAATTTAACTAGTCGTCCTTGAAACGACAGTTAGTGTACTAGTCTTGTACTACACGTAATGTAAAATCATTTTTTGAAGAAATAAACCTTCCAACGTCTGGATAGCAGTCCTAATGCCAAAGATAAAACACGACTCTAATAACAAAGATAACACATGGTGACAACAACTACTTCATTTATTTTCTATTTCAATAAAAAAAAAAACACTCCATTCCAAAGATATGATCGCCTAACAATAAATAATGCAAGCGCACTGATCATAGTCGCTACTACTCAGGAGTTTGGGTGTTCAAAAAAAAAAAAAGCGAGGGAAAGTTAAGGTTGAGGATCATTGTAGCTAAATCGTTGTACTAGCCCGCAAGCACAGATGGCTCTGTAGAAAAAAATGGTAGGCTCAGTCACAACTGACACATCTGTCGGCACAGTTATCGTTAAAAATTCGAGAGCTGTTTTACTTGCCCAAGGCTAGTGTGATCAGTATGAATCTAAACAATAAGTACCCGAAGAAAAGAAACTGCATATAAATAAAAGAATATAGATATCCTGATGCAAATCCGGTAGGAATGGGTGATTAAATTGTGAATGGCTGTTTACCAGTGTCCCTCAAGAGAAAAGCTTAAAACCGCTGCATCTGACTGGTAATTACATAGATAACAGCAGTCACAGATATAGAAGGTAGCCGCTGGTTATTAGGGGTAACCGACTAGATTCTAAGAGAAGGCAAGCGCACCAAGGATAGACATCAACTTGGGTGGACAAATGAGACTAAGAAGACTGCGGGGATAACCTGTCGCAATGTGTTAAATGGAGAAACATAGGAGAGGCGATTGCCCTGCGGTAAGCTAAGTTATGCTACAGCTACTGCTGCTGCTGCTGCTGCTGCTGCTGCCGCCGCCCTCGCCGCCGCCGCCGCCGCGGCGGCGGCGGCGGCGCTTGGACTCCTGCACTATCGTTTTACACTCTTAAAAAAAAGAGAGTCAAAAGGGAGTCACGTCTGCTTGACTCTCTTTGTGGCAGCCGATGACCACCTTTTTTTCTAAGGGGAGTCACAATGCTCTGGTCGACGCTCCTGAATGAAATAGATGACTCCCTTGCTCCAAGGGAGTCAGTGATGGTTCTGCATATACAGGGTGGGGTTTTTTTTAAAAGAAAGCTTCACTGGCTGCGACCAAGATACAGTTCGCTGCTTTGGCTTGTGGTATACAGAAAAATTTTGGTTGAGAATATATAACATGGATTCGTAAAATGTGGAATTACGCACGTATTGTGTTATGGCTTCAGTTACGATATTGCTGAAACGGCGCTTCGAAAACGTCTACAAGTAAACAGGGTTCTTAAAAAATCTTGCCCCCAAGCGAAACATTCAGTTATGACAACGTTTAACAATGGCAGCGCTGACAAATTTGCGAATCTTCGCACGTTTGCAAGCGAGGTTTGTAGATTCTTACGACAGCATGTATGGCAGAAAACATACATTTATTAGTGAAATGGACCTGCATGGTGTTGAACGCACTGGCGATCGGGAACACATCTAACTCGACGGCCGTAAAAACATGTGCCGCAAAGCTGGCATGATAACCGCGCAGACCGGTTATCAAGGCGACGCTTTACCGCGTCTCCTAAAGAGCGACAATACTACCAGAATTATAGCTCGCGTGGTCATCATTTCTGCCCGCCACAGCTAAACTATATCTTCACGATAATCCGCGCGGGCCACCAAATCGCTCAGCAAACGTTGAGCACAGCTAGGCACGCACACACGGCCTCACCGCACTCTCCCTAGCCCCTAGAGCAGGGGATGCACGTTCACCTGCGCCCCCTCCCACCGTACAGCCCTTACAGACACACACAGGGCACGCTTCGCCTCCTCCACCCTGATATTATTCAATAGAGCTTTAACTATGCATGGATGTGTGTTCTATAGCACCAAAACAAAACCGAAACCATTTAGGCGTTCGTGGAGGCTACTTTAATCCAAAGCCGAAGCCATCAATACGAGACAGCCATTTTGGCCTGGCGTCGTGAGACGGCATTGTTCGTGATCCGTCTCGTTGTGGTCGTTCTTTAGTCCGCCAGAATAATCTGTGTCGTCAGGCGTGATTCCAAGTGATTGTTTTGCGTGACTTTCTTCGTGCTATGCATTCGTGGCGTAGTATCGTATCGTCGGCTCGCTCTTGCCGTGTCTGGCTGATCGTTTTGCGTGACTTTCCTTCCGTGCTATGCATTCGTGGCGTAGTATCGTGTCGTCGGCTCACGCTTGCCGTGACTGGCTGAAGCAGTGTCACTCAGTGTTTGGGAAAAGCAGCCTCCGGACGGAGAAGTCCCTGCAGTAAGCTTCGTTTCGTCGTGAACTTGCCTGAGCAAGATGGCAGCGCATGACGGATCCCAGTGGCACCGACAGACGAAGCCTGTGGACGACGCTCCTACGGTCGTTATAGATTTCAGGTGAGTTCTGCCGGCTTCTGCCTACAACTCTTTTATTCGCTTCACACGTAGCTTTACCACTTGTCTTTCTGATGTTCCAGTTGCACGGATTTTGCTATCGTGTTTCAATGGCTTGGCAACGACGAAAACCGCACTGGACTATCCAGTAGCGGGTAAAACGGAGTGGTGCGCGCCAATATCGTGTTTCCTTATTCCATACATGCCAGAAAAACATGAAATTGCGAGTTGAAATCTCGGTTGCAAGTCGAGTGTGGTGACGCGTAGAGCAACGTTGCACCGATATATATTTGAAGGGTAAGTAAGATCAGCTGATCAAAATGAATCTAATGCACCCGGCCCGAACATGCCTGATATCCAGATCATGATTTTGGCTCGTGAAACTCTAGAATTTAGTGTTTCTTTCCTTTGCTACCCAGACGTTGAAACACGTTTAATGCGTATTTATTCGCTGCATATTCGAACTTCTCGCCGTGTTTGCTTGTTTGTTTGTGTGTGTGTGTGTGTGTGTGTGTGTGTGTGTGTGTGTGTGTGTGTGTGTGTGTGTGTGTGTGTGTGTGTGTGTGTGTGCGCGTGTGCGTGCGCGCGCGTCCGTGCGTGCGTGCGCGCGCGTCCGTGCGTGCGTGCGCGCGCGTCCGTGCGTGCGTGCGTGCGTAACTGCTATAAAACTTTGATGCAATAGCTTTTGTAGCACGGTTTCATTTAATTGAAACAGTGGTGACTTGATCTTATGATGCTAAAAAATATCATGCAACAAAGGTAAATGTGAGTTCACTTCAAAGTTGTAGTTTTTTTTTTTTTTTCCCACAAACTGCATACGAGCATAACCTCATTCTCCTGTGATACTTGCTTTGTCTAATGTGGTGTGGTGCTAGTACCTAATAGTAAACACAACACCGGCTAGTAATAATGGCAGTAAACATACTGCTCAAACGCTGTGTTTCATGGATATTGGATGCCTTTGTTATACCAGCCGTGGTTCAGTTCGTTATTATTTTCAACACAAAGATACAGTCTACAGTGATGTTGTGGGCAGTGGACAAAAATCCCTTAAAATGGACTTGGAAGCGTTACGCTGCGAAGCCCAAGGACGCGGGTTCTATTCCTGACCCCGGCAGCTGCATTTAGAAGGGGGCGAGATACAGAAACTCCCATGCCCTCTAATTTGTGCACGTTGAAGAACTCCAGGTAGTTGAAATTAATCCGTGATCTCCCACTATGTAGCACCGCTTAATCGCATTGTGCTTTTCGCTCATAAATCTCTAGCAATTATTGCTTCGTCATTATACCTCGAAACACTCGCTGTATCCTATTTGAATTCTATTCGCCATAGTCTGCAATGAATATTTAGCACTTTTTACAGCAGGGTACCTCATTTGACATTCTTTTACAATGCACCTTAATTGTCCCAATTTCGTGCCATAATCAGCTGTTGTTTTTAATATGTATATAAGTCACTTCAGCACTGTTCCTTTTTGTTTGACCGCTTCTCATCACCTCGATTTTGTTTGAGGTTTGAGGTGATGTTTGTGCTGCACAGTTTGCCCGAGTTTGCTCCCAACCCTCTATACTGGTCAACGCTGGCTGGTGGGTTGTCCTTCCAGACAAACGGAAAAACGAGACCTTTGCCTGTTGATATAGATCTGAAGAAAAAATGGCACATTAGGCCTTTAGAATAGCTGCACCTTCGTGCAGCTGTTCTGAAGCCAGGCACTAGAAGGGCACGCTCACAATGATGCGACAGAAAGAAGACAGTGAAGGCAAGCCTAGTCTTGTCGTACATTCGCCATATTTCGTGTAGCTGTATACACATTTTGCCGTTTTCTTCGTTAAACTAATAATAACATTTGGCGTTTAACATCCCAAAACCACGATATGATTGAGAGACGCCGTAGTAGAGGGCTCTGGAAATTTCGACTACCTGGGGTTCTTTAACGTGCAGCTAAATCTAAGTACACGGGCCTCAAACATTTTCGCCTCCAACGAAAATGCAGCCGCCGAGGCCGGGACTCGATCCCGCGACCTACAGGTCTTCGTTAAAATACTGCTAGTCTAGTGGTTATGGTGCTCTACTGCTGACCCGCAGGTTGCGGGATCGAATCCTGGCCGCCGCGGCCGCATTTTCGATGGAGGCGAAAATGGTTTAGACCCGTGTGCTTAGATTTAGGTGCACGTTAAAGAACTCCAGGTGGTCGAAACTTCCGAAGCCCTCCACTACGGCGTCTCTCATAATCTTATCGTGGTTTTGGGACGTCAAACCCCGACAATTATTATTATTATTAAAATACTGCTGCCATGCTATACAGGGTGATTTTTTTTCAGACAGTACATATCTTTTATAAAAAAACTCTATGACAGTCACGCTCCAGTAGTACTCTAGTTCGAGGCGGAAATATTCTGCCGCAACAAAAATGCGTTGACGGGACTAATTAACAAAACCCGTTAACTAATTTTTATTTATTGACTTGAGGGCAGTTGTTTATATTAGAAATTTGTAGTGTGTGCCGCTTTATGGTATACCCATTTTTCAGAAATCATGAAAGTTTTACGTAACTCGAGATATTTATTGTGAAATTTTAAGGTCTAAATCAAAACTGATCGTGTCCGGCACACAGAAAACGCGGTTTTTCTGTTACGTCAGACCGGAGCTGCCCGCGACAAGGGAGTGACGAAATTTGAATGAAGGCGCGTCGTGGTCGTACCTTTTCGTGAAAACTGGCAAGTCATCTAACTTGCGTCAGCGGATCGCCTTACCTTTGCATGTGGCGTTTGGTGCTCATTTGTTTCTTTCGAGATGCGCGCATCCGAAACGGCAGTAATATCAACCTTTTCTTTCTATGTTTACAGATAAGTACCACACATCGCACCCAAATAATAAGCTGTTTACTTGTGTATTTCTGAATGCTTGCAGATTTTCCTGATCACATTCTGCTTCGGCCCACCTTCATTAAACTATCATCACCTTCTTTTCACGTGTAGCTCCGGGCTTACGTAACAGAGAAGCGGCGTTTCCTGCACGTCAGGCGCTATCAGTTTCAATTTCGTCCTTGAAATTCAAGGATGAATATCACGAATTACGTGTAACTTTCGCGATTAAAAAAATGTGTATGCCATAAATTGGCACGTGATACAACTTTCTAATATAAACAACTACCTCCAGGTCAGGAATTAAAAGTTAATTAATGAGTTTTTGTTAATTAATCTCTTCATTGCCATTTTAGTTGCAGCAAACTATTTCCTTCTTGACATAGAGTGTGTGCGCGAAAACATCTTGAGCATGACTATTATACAATTTTGATAAGAAATATGCGTTCTCTAAAAAAACATCCTTCTAATTGTACGGAGGTCATGCAGCGGAAACAGTTTCAGCTGGCTAAGGGAGTAACAGACCCTCAAAGTACAGCAAAGTTAATGAGTATCCCTGGTTTTGTTCATTGCCATGACACTTCATGGAATCTGGTGTGTGAGCGCTGCCCTTGTCAGATTAAAAGGTGATCGATCTGTCTGTCATCATGTGTTTATTTTTGTGCACTTGACTATTTCAGGTTGCTTCAAGACTGCACATTGAAGCTCTACAGCTGCATTTGACCAGGAAGCCTCCTTGGAAACTTCGTGTCTCGAGGTAGTCAAGACGTGTCCAAGAATTCGGAATAGCCACGCTTAAGGTCTGGCCGTGAGTGGTCTCGAATCAGTGCAACCTGCTGTCCTTTTCGCCAGAATGCCACCTGACCCTGACATGGTCTGGGAACACGACACTGCCAAGCTCATGCACGCAAGCTGTGTCACCTATTGGGGTCCTGTATCTCAGATGACTACATGAGAATCCTGTACTACATGAGAACTACGCATGTTGCATGTTTTGCGCTGTATGCCACATAAAATATGTAATGGATGTCGCAAAGAAGTGCTTGATGGCTGCCCATTGATTCCTATTCATAAAAACTGACTGCTGGCTATGCTAATGTTTATGCCAGGTCTAGTATATTGCCGCATTTGACAGTAATGAACGATGTTAGCGAAACTATTGCTTTTCATATCTCACTCATTCTGACAGTAATGTGTCTCGCTGTATTTCTGGACGGTGTTTCTGTATTTCAGTTCTGTACAGAACTCTCCATACCACCGCTAAATATATATATTTATATATATCATACCTTATATATATAAGGTACTTGACACACGACGTACGTTTTAGCATTAGCATAGTGCTAAAACGTACGTCGTGTGTCAAATGCCTTCCTACAGTATCAGGACCTTCGTGATCTTTCTGTAGCTCTTATATTTAAGGGTCATTCCATGCCAAGTGTCCCAGACGTGGCGCTCGCACATCGCAGCTTTTGCTGATAAAATTTGTGCGTTTTTCCTGTGCCACATGGAGTATTGTGGCAAAACATTCTTTTTCGAAAAAATTTTTGACGGTCCTGGCACCCCCTCGAATTTCGCTTCTATTTATTAAACTGTACCTAATAGAAAAATGTGTATAAAATCTACTTTTGTCTGTTGAGCTTCTAAACTGCGCTTGCGCTATCGCAGAGGTCCTGTTTAGTTGTCCCATTCATTATTTCCGAATTTTTGTGTTTCACTACCAGCTACGTAGCTTCGAAAACTACAAAAATCTTCAAAGTTCGTGAATTTTTCTTGAGCTATCTGGAACTCACCCTAACCAATATTAATAATAGCCTGATTTCCAGGAAAGTGTATTTAGTACAGAAATGTTTAGGGGTAAAATAGACTTCAGATCTTTCCGAAAAAAAATTGTGAAATTAGAGAAAATGTACGATTTGTTGCATGTTTGACCATATTTTTCATACTGATGCGGTCAAAGTAAAAATCCTCGTCATGCGGCGTTTGATAAAAGACTTCATCGTTAAGTAATGAAAAAAGTCTTATCAAATCATTTTTTTCTTTTAAGGAAGAAAATAATTTTTGAATTTGGCCCTCCGAACGCGCAGTGCATTTCATTTTGTTGCCACTTCGCCGCAAAGCACGTGGTAGCCCTTGCAGCTGACACTCGTCACAGGCAATGGCCAGATGCGAGATGTATGTCAGTGGCTCGTGAGTGGTCGAAAGTCTTGTCACGTTGATGTCAGGGCGACGAGTAATGAATTCGCGTTACAATGTGAGCTTGCTTGGCGGGCCCAATGGGAAGTATGGACGCCCGAGAGCAGCCTATGGCGTCGTTGGCACATTGTGCTAGAGGCCGTCTGTACAACATGTATACCCTGAGAAAGAAGTGTGTACAGTGTGCATTATTTCTTTCAGTATGTGTATGCTAGTTGTGCAGACGTCCCTCTAGGACATTGTGCCAACGACTCCACATGCTGCTCTCGGGCGTCCATATTTCCCATTGGGCCCGCCTAGCAAATGCTCATTGTAACGCAAATTCATTACTCGTCGCCCTGACAGCGCGACAAGACTTTCGACCACTCACGAGCCGCTGACATACATCTCGCATCTGGCCGCTGCCTGTGACGAGTGTCAGCTGTAAGGGCAACCACGTGCTTTGCGGCGAAGTGGCAGCAAAATGAAATGCACTGCGCGATCGGAGGGCCAAATTCAAAAATTATTTTCTTCCTTAAAACAAAAAAAATGATTTGATTAGACTTTCTTCGTTACTTAACGATGAAGTCTTCTATCAAACGCCACATGACGAGGATTTTTACTTTGACCGCATCAGTATGAAAAATACGGTCAAACATGTGACAAATCGTACATTTTCTCAAATATCACAATTTTTTCGGAAAGATTTGAAGTCTATTTTACCCCTAAACATTTCTGTACTAAAATACACTTTCCTGGAAATCAGGCTATGATTAATATTGGTTAGGGTGAGTTTCAAATAGCTCAAGAAAAATTCACGAACATTGAAGATTTTTGTAGTTTTTGAAGCTACGTAGCTGGTAGTGAAACACAAAAAAAAATCGGAAATAATGAATGGGACAACTAAACAGAACCTCTGTGATAGCGCAAGCGCGGTTTCGTAGCTCAACACACAAAAATAGATTTTATACACATTTTTCTATTAGGTACAGTTTAATAAATAGAAGCGAATTTCGAGGGGGTGCCATGATTGTCAAAATTTTTTTCGACCAAAAGTGTTTTGCCACAATACTCCATGTGGCACAGGAAAAAGGCACAAATTTTATCAGCAAAATCTGTGATGTGTGAGCGCCACGTCTGGGACACTTGGCGTGGAATGACACACACACACACACACACACACACACGCACGCACACACATATATATATATATTGAGAGAGCGTAGGCATCGGCAAGTTGGTAATTCATGTTTGACTTTTTCAGCGCGCAAAAGAACAGGGACGAAAAACGACGCAGACACAGCGCTGACTTCCAACATATGCTTTATTTTCTACAGTGGTACATATATATATAGACAACAAAAAGCAACGCACGCAGGCGCATTGTACAGGAAGGCTTCATGTAAAACCACAAATAAGTATGCATGATAAGCAATCAAACAACCTGATACCGGATTTTTTTCTTCTTTAAGAGATCAAGCGGTCATTCCTGAGTACCACTATCGTCTAGTCACCCCGTGGGCCTTGCTTAGAAAGTCTAGTTCTTTTTGGATAGGTCAATTGAAGGTGCACTAATGCACGTGTCTCCCAAACTTGCGATCTTCGCCGCTTCAATTATCTCACGTGTTGTTTGTGCCTGGCTCCTTCCTGTCGCAGTGCACTGCGAATACATGGGATCGCACCCACACTTCCTGCAGTGGAAAGCCAAATGTCCCACACCTCCAGTTCGCACGTTATTTGCGTGCTCACGAAACCTGTCATTGGCACACCGTCTCGTCTGCCCTATGTATTTCTTGCCACAGGACAGCAGTAACTCATAAACGATGTTGTTCTCACATTTAACAAAGCTTTCTTTGTGCTTTTTTTGGCACCTGGGTTTTTCAGAACCACTGTAGGAGGCCTTGCACAGATTATAAAGCTTGTTTGGTGCTGAAAGGACGACTCTTACGTTGGCGTTGTTTCCTATCTTTTTCAGCCTATGTGAGACATCGTGAAGGTACGGTATGACGGCGCATTTCTGCTTGACAGGCTCTGTTTCTGGTGAAGCCTGCTCCTCACCCTCGCGAGCATGTTTGACAGTCTTGAGAAGACCCTCCGCCACAGATGTGACGACATACTGAGGAAACCCCGCCTTTTTCAGGCGGTCAGCTTGCGCCTGGAAACTACACGAACACTTGTGATGACATGAGCGGCGAAGCGCATTCGTTAGGGTTAATTTTGCAATACCCCTTTTAACTAGCTTGGAGTGGCCCGAAGAAAACGGCAGAAGCGGCTTATTGGCCCTAGGCTCGACGACCAGCAGACCTGGTCTCGCTCGAAGAACATTCGTAAGTCAAGAAAACGCAAGGCGTTGTTTTGCGGCATTTCATGCGTGACTGCGAGCGGTTGCAGGAAACGCGTGAACAGATCAAGTACGTTTGAAGAATCATTGCCAAATTCGCCTGGACTTGATTCTAGAAAGACAACGTAGTCGTCTACATATTGCCGCGTCCATACTATACGCTGGCGACGACAAGGAAGACAACCGGTGCGCTCGAGAGGCGCAGCGGAAAAGACTGAAGAAGAAGACGTTCTTGGCTGCTGCACGCCTTCAGCGCTATCTTGGAGTACGACACGCCGTACGCCTTTCTGAATAAAGCCCCTGTGTTTTATAACCCGCGACACGGGTGGAGGAGCTGGGTACCATCGCCTCATGATCGGTACTCCTGTGAGCAGCCCTGCATCCAGCCCCACGAGACCGCCACGCGTGGAGACGCCTGTACACCGCTCAAGCCGTCGCCTGCAAGGTCTGAGACCAGAATTTGGCCTTTTACAAGGACCCCCGCTGCCGACAGCCACCCCTGCTCAAGAAATGGCGTTTTCAAGGAGCCCTACGGAGGTAACGGTCCAGAATCTTCGGATTCCCGAACCATTTCACGGCCGCCCGAACGAAGATGCGGAAGACTGGCTTGAGGAGTTTGAACGGGTAGCGAAGTCGAACCACTGGAGCCCCGACGAGAAGCTCTTCCACGTATACTTTGCCCTTGAAGACGGTGCGAAGACGTGGTTCATAAACCGCGAAGCAACTCTGACAACATGGGACGAGTTTTGCCGTCGGTTACGCGATACCTTCGGCAACACAGACCGACGTGAAAACGCACAACGCCTTCTTGAGTCACGCATCCAACAGCTACATGAAGGCGTCGCCATGTTTGCCGAGGATATGGTGCGTTTGTTCCACCGCGCTGACCCCAACATGTCCGAGGCTAAGAAGCTAAGCCATCTCATGAGGGGCGTCAGAGAACAGCTGTTTGTTGGTCTCGTGCGCAATCCGCCGACAACAGTCGACGAGTTTATCAGGGAAGCCACCGCAATAGAGCGGGCGCTGCAGCAACGGTACCATCAATGCGATCGCCGAACCACCGGTGCACCTGCAGGTGCCGCAGCACTCACTGCGACCGATGAGTGCTCTCTACGCTTACTCATTCGACAGATCGTGCGCGAGGAGATTGCGAAGGAGAACGCAAGGTGCACATCGCCGTCGCAAGCGCCGCAGCAGCAGGAGTTCACGGTCGCCTCCGTCGCTGAAGTCGTCCGCCAGGAACTTCGGCAAGCGTTTGCCTCTCCCGAGCAATACCCTGATGAGTCGCACCAGCCCAACGCATATAGCTACGGTGACGCTGTACGTCGTCCCTTGGCTCCAGCACCATCGTACCAGCCGGACGCATACAGCTATGCAGACGCTGTTCGTCGACCGTTGCCCATGCCCGCGCCGCAGTACCGCCAACCGCCACCTGTTGCAGCCTGGGCCCAGCAGGATCCCATAAGGCGACCTCAACTGCGTAAGACGGATATATGGCGCACTGCGGATCGTCGGCCACTGTGCTACAATTGTGGAGAGCCAGGGCACATTTACCGTTTTTGCCCCCATCGTCCAGCTGGATACCGCGGAAGTGCACCTGCCGCTACGCGCCGACAGTTTTGTGAAAGCCGCGCCCCCATCGACGACGACCTGGCTGGCCGGCAGGAGAGCTCCGCTACCTTCCGGACGCGCTCACCATCCCCGGCTCGCTTTGCTTCACCGAGCCGCCGTAGTTTTGCTGACGCCGTTAGAGGTCGGTCTCCCAGCCCACGGCGGGGAAACTGAAAGCAGCGACCTCTGGGGGGAAGGTTGCAGGTCCTCGAATTGCCGAAAATCCCCCATTGTTGCCGAAACATGAGAACGACGAACAAGAAGATTACGCCGAGAAAACTGTGACTGCCGACCTCACCGTGACAATTGATGGGCTTGAAGTGACGGCCTTAGTCGATACTGGCGCAGACTTTTTTATTATAAGTGAGCGACTGGCAGGCGAACTCAAGAAAGTCAGAACGGAATGGACGGGCCCTTATATTCGAAATGCTGGAGGCCAGGTAATGACGCCTTCAGGCAAATGTACAGCAAGACTCACGATCGGGAATAGAGCTTTTGTAGCCTCATTCGTGATCCTACCGGAGTGCTGCAAACCTCTGATACTAGGAATGGACTTCTTAAGGGAGTACGGCGCCGTTGTCAACATACGTGAGGGCGTTATAACATTTGCCTCTGACAATCCCGTGACCTCGGACGCAGACCAAGACCCCAGGGCGTTACGTGTGGTAGACGAAGACGTCTGCGTGCCGCCGCTGTCATGTAGTCTTGTTTCCGTCAGTTGCAGCGTGAAGTGTAATGAAGACGCCATAGCCGAACGTGTAACTGCCCTTCTCTTCCGTCAAGGCGTTGCCATCGCTCGCGGCATCGTCAGCTTAGTTGATGGCCGTACGGAGGTGCTACTTACCAATTTTACGAACGAGCGCCGGCACATTGGTAAAGGCACTGCTGTGGCATACCTCGAGGAACTCAACTACTCTTACGACTGCCTTGCTATGCAAGGGGAAGCAACGGCTTGTACAGCACCGCAGGCACCAGATGTCGACATCGGCCCAAGGTTAACGCCCACTGAAAGATGTCGTCTTATGGAACTCCTTGGCCGGTTCAAGGACTGCTTTTCCTCGACGTCACGAGTGGGTCAAACGCCGCTGACTAAACACCGTATAATCACGGAAGAGACAGCAAGACCCATCCGACAGAACCCATATCGCGTCGCTCAGAAAGAACGTGAGGTCATACAGCAGCAGGTCAAGAAGATGCTAGAGGATGATGTGATCCAACCATCAAAAAGCCCTTGGGCATCACCGGTGGTACTCGTGAAAAAGAAAGATGGCAGCTTGCGTTTCTGCATTGATTATCGTAAGCTCAACAGCGTTACGAAGAAAGATGTTTATCCGCTGCCACGGATCGACGACTCTTTGGACAGGCTACGGCATGCGCGCTACTTCTCGTCAATGGACCTTAAAAGTGGTTACTGGCAAATAGAAGTAGATGAGCGTGACCGAGAAAAGACCGCATTCGTGACGCCTGACGGGCTTTATGAATTCAAAGTCCTCCCTTTCGGTTTATGCTCGGCCCCAGCCACGTTTCAAAGGCTCATGGATACCGTTCTCTCCGGTCTGAAATGGAAAACGTGTCTTGTGTACCTTGACGACGTGATTGTTTTTTCAGCCACGTTTGAAGAACACCTAAAACGGCTGCGGTCTGTCCTCCAAGCCATACGGTCCGCAGGACTCACATTGAAACCAGAAAAATGCCACTTCGGCTTCGAAGAACTTCAGTTCCTGGGGCATGTGGTCAGTCAGGAAGGTGTTAAGCCTGACCCAGATAAAACTGCAGCCGTCGCCAAGTTCGCAAGGCCTGTAGATAAGAAGGCGGTCCGACGTTTCCTGGGTCTTTGTGCCTATTACCGGCGATTTATAGCGGACTTTGCACACATCGCCTCTCCACTCACCCGCCTCACAAGGGAAGATGTTGCGTTTGTATGGGGCGAAGAGCAAGAAGCGTCGTTCAACGAGTTGCGGCAGCGTCTACAAACTCCGCCCGTACTCGCTCACTTCGATGAGGATGCACCAACAGCCATCCATACAGACGCCAGCAATGTGGGCCTCGGCGCTGTTCTTGTTCAGTGCCAAGATGGTGCGGAGAGAGTAGTTGCCTACGCTAGCAGAACCTTGTCCCGTGCTGAGTCCAACTACTCAACAACTGAGAAGGAGTGTCTGGCTGTCGTTTGGGCAGTTGCAAAGTTTCGCCCGTATTTATATGGCCGCGCTTTCCAAGTGGTAAGCGACCACCACTCCCTGTGTTGGTTGACCAACATGAAAGACCCGTCTGGACGTTTGGCACGCTGGAGCTTACGGCTTCAGGAGTACGACATGACCGTAGTCTACAAGTCGGGAAGGCAGCACTTAGATGCCGATTGCCTGTCAAGATCACCGATTAAACCACCGAGCCCAGAGGATGATGAATGCGCAGGTTTTTTAGGAGTTGTCGATGCGGCTGTCATCTCCCGGCAACAGCAAGACGATCCGGAGCTCAACTCACTAATAGACTTCTTGAATGGACGAGCCACGAATGCGCCGAGAGTGTTTTCGAGAAATTTATCAGCATTCTGCTTGCGTAACGGAATTCTCTATAAGAAGAATTTCTCATCAACAGGCAAAAGCTATCTGCTGGTAGTTCCGGAAATCCTCCGCAAAGAAATTTTGCAAGCCTGTCATGACGAAGCCACGTCGGGCCACCTCGGTTTCACAAGAACATTAGCACGTATCAAAGAAAAATACTACTGGCGAAGAATAGCAGTGGAGGTGAAACATTACGTGCGAACATGCATTGACTGTCAGCGGCGCAAGGTACCACCGGTCAAACCCGCTGGGCTATTACATCCCGTTCCAGTACCGGAAACTCCGTTCGCTCAAATTGGCATGGACCTTTTAGGCCCATTTCCAACATCGGACAGCGGCAACAAATGGGTTATAGTGGCGACGGACTACCTCACCCGATACGCCGAGACCAAGGCGATTCCGAGCGGCACTGCAGCTGAAGCGGCCCGGTTCTTCATTGAGAACATCGTGCTGAGACATGGTGCTCCTGCGGTCGTGATAACAGACAAAGGTACCGCGTTTACAGCCGAGCTGTTGCGCACTGTGCTTACGCTCAGTGGTACAGCGCATAGGAAGACGACAGCTTATCACCCACAAACAAATGGACTTACGGAACGACTGAACAAGACTATCGCCGACATGCTTTGCATGTACGTCGACGTGGAACACAAGAATTGGGACAGGATTTTGCCGTACGTCACATTCGCGTATAACACGGCACGCCAGGAAACAACGAAAATGACACCGTTTGCACTAATTCACGGCAGAGACGTAACTACGATGCTTGATGCTATGCTGCCTCATGACCATGATTCAGAGACGGACGCCGCAGATTTCACTGAGCGCGCCGAGGAAGCAAGACAGCTTGCCCGCGTCAGAATAACTAGCCAGCAAGAACTTGACGCTCAACGGTACAATCTCCGCCATCGATTCGTCACCTTTAAGCCCGGGGAAAGAGTCTGGGTTTGGTTCCCTGTACGACGGCGAGGCCTTTCGGAGAAACTTCTGCGCCGATACTTCGGACCCTACAAGGTTCTGCGCCGCCTTAGCGACGTCACGTACGAAGTCGTCGCTGACGGCTCTTCTTGTTCAAAGCGCCGCCAGCATCTGCCTGAGACAGTGCACGTGGTACGCATGAAGCCGTACTTTTCTGAGTGATGTGACCGCCCACTCGCTAACTGCGCATCGACTGCTACTTCGTGAGCATCGAGACGATGCTCGCTCTGGAGGGAGGGTAATGCCGCGTCCATACTATACGCTGGCGACGACAAGGAAGACAACCGGTGCGCTCGAGAGGCGCAGCGGAAAAGACTGAAGAAGAAGACGTTCTTGGCTGCTGCACGCCTTCAGCGCTATCTTGGAGTACGACACGCCGTACGCCTTTCTGAATAAAGCCCCTGTGTTTTATAACCCGCGACAATATCTAAACACCTTCTTTACATTTGTGCCACAAATGTAAAGAAGGTGTTTAGATATGTAGACGACTACGTTGTCTTTCTAGAATCAAGTCCAGGCGAATTTGGCAATGATTCCTCAAACGTACTTGATCTGTTCACGCGTTTCCTGCAACCGCTCGCAGTCACGCATGAAATGCCGCAAAACAACGCCTTGCGTTTTCTTGACTTACGAATGTTCTTTGAGCGAGACCAGGTCTGCTGGTCGTACGAGCCTAGGGCCAATAAGCCGCTTCTGCCGTTTTCTTCGGGCCACTCCAAGCTAGTTAAAAGGGGTATTGCAAAATTAACCCTAATGAATGCGCTTCGCCGCTCATGTCCTCACAAGTGTTCGTGTAGTTTCCAGGCACAAGCTGACTGCCTGAAAAAGGCGGGGTTTCCTCAGTATGTCGTCACATCTGTGGCGGAGGGTCTTCTCAAGACTGTCAAACATGCTCGCGAGGGTGAGGAGCAGGCTTCACCAGAAACGGAGCCTGTCAAGCAGAAATGCGCCGTCATACCGTACCTTCACGATGTCTCACATAGGCTGAAAAAGATAGGAAACAACGCCAACGTAAGAGTCGTCCTTTCAGCACCAAACAAGCTTTATAATCTGTGCAAGGCCTCCTACAGTGGTTCTGAAAAACCCAGGTGCCAAGAAAAGCACAAAGAAAGCTTTGTTAAATGTGAGAACAACATCGTTTATGAGTTACTGCTGTCCTGTGGCAAGAAATACATAGGGCAGACGGGACGGTGTGCCAATGACAGGCTGCGTGAGCACGCAAATAACGTGCGAACTGGAGGTGTGGGACATGTGGCTTTCCACTGCAGGAAGTGTGGGTGCGATCACATGTATTCGCAGTGCACTGCGACAGGAAGGAGCCAGGCACAAACAACACGCGAGATAATTGAAGCGGCGAAGATTGCAAGTTTGGGAGACATGTGCATTAGTGCACCTTCAATTGACCTATCCAAAAAGAACTAGACTTTCTAAGCAAGGCCCACAGGGTGACTAGACGATAGTGGTAGTCAGGAATGACCGCTTGATCTCTTAAAGAAGAAAAAAATCCGGTATCAGGTTGTTTGATTGCTTATCATGCATACTTATTTGTGGTTTTACATGAAGCCTTCCTGTACAATGCACCTGCGTGCGTTGCTTTTTGTTGTCTATATATATATTTGTACCACTGTAGAAAATAAAGCATATGTTGGAAGTCAGCGCTGTGTCCGCGTCGTTTTTCGTCCCTGTTCTTTTGCGCGCTCAAAAATGTCAAACACACACACACACAGATATATATATATATATATATATATATATATATATATATATATATATATATATATATATATATATATATATATATATATATATAAAATGCTTAACAATTGTGGTGACGTGGCTAAGGACTACGCAATATTCGCAGGATGTTGTGCCTATAGTTTAGATGCTTACTGATAAAACAGTAGGTTGTCATTACAATGTGAACATGTATGAAATGGCATGAAGTGTTTAAAACCGATTCAAAGAATAATTTTACGAATCGCAGAAATTTCAGTTTGTTTATAAGATGAAGGCATGCAGACGTGAAAGAGAAGACACAGACAAACCAAACGCTAGCGTTTGAGCTGTCCGCATCTCTTCTGTTTCCGTGTTGCATGGCTTACTTTCTTCTAGAATCAACATTTTTTGTTGTTTTACACGAGCGGAAATTGTTCTGAGACTCATCTATATAAACTTCGAGTAGTATTTTATTTCTTCCAGAGGAATCGAATGCAGCACTGTAAAGTTGCTACAAAAACTTGTTGCGGCTGTCATGCATCCACCACAGTGTTCCTGTTTGAGTAAACCCGGTGGAAGTGCCTTGTTGAGTAACAAGAGGTAGCGGCACCAACTTTCGTCGATTGTCAGATAAAAACCCTAATGGTGTTCGCTCTGATTTGAAGTTCTTTTGAAATTCTTGATCAATCTCTATAAAACTTGTTTAGTTTATGTGTATTTGTACGCTGATTTTGAAAATGCAAATATTTTTCTACTATTATATGTCGTGTTAAGTATATCAAACATTTCATGTGCCATGTTAGGCCTGCACGAGTTACAAAGTAAGCATATCACAATAATATGAAATGGGAACTGTATGCAACATAACCAGAATGCATGTCCTAAACCCACTTAACAATAGTCATAGTATGCTGAACATTGACCAGTAAGTGTATGTCTAGCTGGTGATTCGCTCACGAGAGTTCAATATTACGTAACTTTTAACTCAAATGGGTTTAAAACGCGAGTTCGTATGTGGGCTAGTGGGTTCATGAACATTATGCCAGAACAGCGCAGTAAACTCCTTTGCCAGAACAGCGCAGTAAACTCCTTTAAAACTATTGCATACAGTTTTTATCCCCTAACTATAGCGATATGTCGATTTACTTTGTAACTCCAAGTTTGGAAAGGCTTGCTCATCAAGACACATGAAATTTTTATGTGTAAAAACTGCGTTTTCTTCCAGATAATTGCATATTTGAAATCGCCACATAAGTAAACCTAAACTCAGCAAGTTTCATCAATATCGATCAAGAAGAAAAATAAACGCATTATTTGTTGCAGAGTGTCTCATTGAGTACCACGAAGTGGTCACACTGACTCTTGCCAGGGGAGTCATGTACACCACTGTCCTTAAGGACAACGGAGTCAAAGGAACGCTCCAGTGGGGGTCAGCGTTACCATGGCAAAGGGGTCACCCTGACTACCTAGAGGTACTAGCGGGAAATAAAAGGTAGTCATGTAGACTCCTGCGTTGGGAGTAACGTAGACTCTCTGCTTGTGAAGAAGGGAGTCGTTGGTCTGAAGAACGAAGGGAGTCGTTTGACACCCCAAATTGTGAAGAAGGGAGTCGTTGGTCTGAAGAACGAAGGGAGTCGTTTGACACCCCAAAAGGTCATCATATGTGTAGCGAGGCGATTACCACCCAAAGGTAGTCAGTACAGACACCCTTTTTTTAAGAGTGTAGGGTAAGCAAACTTTGAAAAGTTCCAAGCTACCTAAAGCGCTGGTTGCTTGTCTTTCTCAGTGTGAATTCCTCGCGGACCTGTAGCAAGTGGCAACAAAGTGGGAATATGCAGTTGCACATATCAGGTAGTAGTGACGGTTTCTACGGAAATTGCAACATATTTCATCAGCCCAGGGCTTCGAAACGCAAAAATATATGTACCGTTTGATTGGTCTGTGCGTGAATTCTGCATGGTAGAACGGGAATAAATGAATGGGAAGCCTTTTTAATTTTATTTCAAGCAGACGTGAAAACTGCTAAATGGCGGCGCACAGAGGGAACTAGGACAAGTACGTAAGCAATAAGGAATACACACGATCGTTAGACGAGTAATAGGGTGTACACATACCTAGACGGCAGCGTTCACCTTGCTAGCGGTAACGTGGAAAGGCGCGACCTCGATTCCCGAGAAAGCGGGAAAGCTACAGTAATAACCCTACGTTACCACAACCAACTGGGGTTCGTGACGTTGGCCATAAGCGCTATAGCACTTACCATCCCGTCATATCGCTTCGCTATCCGCCGCAGGTAGCATAAGCCTGCGTCATAATCTCATCTGGAGCATCAGTGCCAAAACAAAAGAAGAAATCTAGGTTAAGCTCTCCACTATCTTCGAGTCCGCTAGCTTTACTAGGTTTTGTGCTGCTTTCTCGTTTCCTTTGGATTAGTTGGCTGGCGTTGCTGAGCACTCTGCTCACACATCGACTGGAAACCTAGTTTGGAGGCAACCAGGAGCTCCTGTTGTTGCTCTTATACAACTCTTCTCCGGTGGCCCCATTATAACTCGCAAATGAAACACACTGAACATAAAAAATCGGTCATAACACACCTTTGTTTCTCTGAATGTCCTTTTCGCTTGCTTAATGCAGTCACGGTCACTGTCTTACAACACCACGTGAATTTATTGCGCCGAACACCTCTCACGATGGTTACCTTAATCAAGATCCACATAGCAAAGAACTCTCCATTTCCCGAACAAGCACTATCTCGCTCGCACTTACGAGAGCTCTACATTTGCTGTTCTACGCCACACAAAAGCGAGGTGAATCGATATTGCCCTCAGACGGATACGAAAGGTTCATATTACGCGTATTCCGAGGCCGACGTTTTCTTTTTTTTCCTATTCGTTCACTGTCATGCCTAACTACACCGAAGTGGCAGCAATTTTCAGCGGAAGTATTTTCTTGACAGTGGGCGGTTCGTTTTATTCAGAGTGTATTGTTCATCATGTGCAGACATTATTTGTAATTTGACGGCGCTGAATGATTCGAATATCGTTTCTGGTAAATGGCTCCCTCTTGTTGCAGTCGTTTTTCCTGATGTTGCTTGCTTTCTATTCCAATTGCATATTCCGCTTCCCAGCGTCGATTGCTTTGTAATTCTTACAGGCTTGAAAAGTCAAGCAGCTAGTTATGCAAATTTGTCGGTTTACTTGTTTCCACGTCTTTATCCGCCTATGTTGTAAAACACAGAGCTACTGTTGTGCAAGAAAAAAAGTAAGTGCGTGGAAGAGATCTATTATTTTACTACAGCAGCCCAGTAACTTTAACCTATAGAGTCTAATGGAAGGATCCACCCACTTCTTGGCCAATCCCCTGCACTGACTATGAACAATCATTACTGAGGTGAGCAAGAAGAAGAAGCCATCTTTCTCTTCGAAGCAAAGAAAAGGCAGGGAGCACAATAAGATACACAGCGTATGTTGCAACATCAAAGCGATTCGAGAGAATGTCTGAGTCATTTGTGGGTTTACTAAATACCGAGCCAATGTAGCGGAAAAATAAAATAAAATCACAAAAAAAGAACGAGATTACCACTCAAGTAATTGCGCTTCAAATTTAAACGAAATGATAAGTGTACAGAGCAGTGCGAAGAGTCGCAGCGATCCATTAATACGCACATAAACGTCACAACTATTGAGTAGAAGCGAAATGATATCTTCGCGAACGAGAAAGACGTCCCTAGCCGTAAACGTGAAAACTCATTATTTCTTTAACAGCGAAGCAAACATCCCTTAGAAACCACTAACCGAAACATTCGCGCTCAAGCTCGCTTCTCTAGATGTCCCACTTCCATCGCCGCCTTCCTGCGTCGTCGCTCCATAAAAATATTTTTTTCCCGGTATGCGAAAGCAAGCGCATTCCACTGTCTTTCATTTTCGTCATTATTGAGTTACGAAGACGGCCAGCGTCACGCTAGGCCAACGTGCCTTGCTGAACTCTCATTAAATTATGACGTCAAACGATATTTCGTCATCACTGAGTCCATTCCCGAGTACGCTTCACCGCGCTGATGTTGATATTTTTCTCTCTTGTTTGGAAGAGTTTGCATCGATATCTTAAATGAATTCCTGATGATGCAATCTCCCATTAAGGAAATGCAAACAAGAGCAGCCCATAAAGATCATTAAATGGGAGCCTGTACGCGTGACGCTAATGCTGGAGCGAGAGACGGAAAAACAGCATAAAGGGATTGAACACAATGTTGCCGCAAGACTCCAGTCCAGCACGTCATAGGTGGACTCGATGTTCCAGCCATCATTACGCCGCACAAACCATTTAATATAGTGAAGCAAAACGTTAAACGATACGACAGCTTCTCTCGATGTCCCAGTTTCCCTGTAAGTAAAGAACAAACTGTAGACTAGACATCCAGCACGAGGCATCAAAGCGAAGAAAAATATCCTGCACAACTCATCTCACGATCACTGTGAACGTGAATGCAATAAGTGTTTGCGCAATGCAGCGACACATTTCACTGCCTCCACCAAAAGATGTCGTGTATCGACCATGTACTGCAAAACGGGCTCCTCTGTCCACTTTCGATGACGATAATGACAGTGACTTCAATGACATCCTACCTGGAAGCTAGGTGACGTGAATGTAGTTCAGGGGGATATAAATATTACAAGGTGGGCGTCTGTTCAGCCCATTCCTAAAGTACAGGCTGCCTTTAAGTAGTTGATTTACCACAGATGTAAAAAAAAAAACATCAGAGTCGCCATAAGCGACTACAAGAACAAAAGTAGCGCATTTATGCTCTAAAGAAGATTGACACAGCACTCGTCTCTTCTGGTCTTCGCAAAGCGACACAGACCTTAATTAAAAATTTTGCTCCAATTCGTCGGCGCAAGTTCGTATTTGTCGCACTCTGGTACCCGGTCGCCAAACGATATTTTTTAGTCGTCTGCCACATATCATTCTTTCTTGCGTCGTTAGAAGAGGATGCTTCCTGGTACCGTTGTTAGTCTCCAATTAAAGTGTTCTAAAACCATTTTGAGAAAGCTTGAACCTTAGGACTAATTTTTTTTGGCCAATTTCACTGTGGCTTAACTTTCTCTCTCGAGTGCCGCAAGTTCCAGTCAAACTGACCAGCTGCTTTTTCTACAAAAGCATTTCCGCGTTATATATAGACATCTGAACAGCTGGCATTAACGCGATAGCGCTAGAATATCGCTTTGCAGCAATTTCGGTGTCGGTGTCGGTGTCGCTGGTTGTGAACGAAAAACCAGCGTTGTTCGATACCGAAAAATGGAGAAAGATGCAAATAAATGTTAAATATCTTCGGTTCGAGTGAGAATCCAACCCAGGCCGTCAGCGTGGAAAGCATGTGTTCTACCACAGAACCACGCAATTGCTTGAAACAGCTTCGGAATAAAAGCTCCATATGAACGTCATGCAGTGGGATGAGTCTTCTTAACGCATGTAATATTGCGTGGCACCAGCGCAGAAGAGCGCCATGCGTCAAAACATGTGAATTGCGCAAAGAGTGGGTGTTTTAAAGGCCCACCCATTACAAAGTACTCAGACATATTTAATAATCATCAGCTGCAAAAGCATGAACAAAGTGAGCAGCTGCGTCGTTCGCGTGTTGCCTTACGGACCCGTAGTGGGCCCTTCGCTGATTCGCAAAAGGAAGAATTATGGCGTAGTGGGCATTTCGAAACTGTACTTACAGTAGGCGTTCTAGGATAGTTTGAAAGGGCCAGTGTTACACGCACAGACGTTCGTTTTCTTGCGGCACGGTTGAGACATGCACCGAGAACCGAAGCTAAGCTAGCAGTTGAAAAGGCGATGCACGAGGGGCCAGATTAGGCTATGGCGTTCTACTCTTGAAGGGGAAGCTCAAGCGTCCTCTGAGTTTTCGAAGTTCATACCCGACTTGAAATTGCTTTTAACGCAATGTCAGCTGAGAACTTAACGGAACATTTACTAACACTTTGCCTCTACTGCTTTGCATCACTGATTGCACAAAAAAATAAATAAAATACTAGCCTAAATAGGCGATGGGCAGCGAGATCCGTTGGTAAAATTTATTGAAAGCCTTTATCTATGCAGCAGCGAATCTACATTATCACGTTGCATGCTCTTGTTAATGCAACTCAATAATATACTTGTTCTTTATTGAAATTGTACGCTTCTCCTAACTCGTGATTACAAGGCGGCTGTTTTGCTGGAACCGGGGCTGTTCTTTAAAACAATAATTGTGCGAGTGGACCAATTTAAGCGTGTACTGTGTTTATCCTCGTTAGATATATCCGTGATAGTTATGCAGAAATGGGAAAACAAAAGTCTGTTAGGTTCGAATGCGTCTTCATAAATTACGCGGCTGATAGTGTGGTATAATTTAATATATTTAGGCTCCTTTATGATTGAGAGCGTGTGTAACGCGGAACAGCATCTCGCACCGCTTTGTATTCGAAATGTTCGGTCCCCCTCGTGTACATGTATTCTGTACAAGCCATGCTGCGTACTTCATCTTTTACTGCCTGGCTGGAATATGACGCATGTGCGAAAAAGATTACGAGCGCGGGAAAAAAGTAATAACGAATCTGGTGCAGTGTCGTACTCACAGCAAGCATGCACACTCCATTAGTTTTACTATTCAACCTTTAAGTTATTACAACCACACTGCTTAGTTGAGAAACACATGATTCAATTTATTAAAACATTACCGCGGCGCTCCACGTCGTGAAAGCCGTCGGACAGCGAAGCCGTCGCCCCCTTTTGTCAGACATTCTATTTCCCTCCTAAGCTTTCGGCAAAGTTTTCAATAGTTGCATTATCTACCCCCTAGCTGGATCCTGAGAAGCGTCTCTCCTCGTAAGCTCGTGCTGTCACCGGCGAAACGAACGGCAGCGTCGTCGCCGTCTTCTCGTGCTTGAAGAGCGACTGCGCTTGACAAAGTATTTCCATTGTTTCTACGTTTTTTTTTTACTTTTGTTATTCCTCCAGGTGCCCTGATATGTTACTTCCTCATGAGTAGCAACGTCTCCTACAATAAGTTAGAGCGGGTTTCATCTTTTCCACTTTAAAATTTGTGCAGCCATATCTTAGAGCCCTGCTCACTCTTTCATTTCCGGCCGCGTTCTCGTAAACACGCAACAAATCCTTTCTCGTTGCGTTGGGTGTTCATAAATTATAGAACAGCTTTCACATTTATTTTCAAGATGGTTTAAATATGTAAGACGACGCCTTCAGTAATGATCGACAACAGTGACTCCGTATTTTCTTGGTTATTTTACTTCTGTCAGCCATGCACGTTCTAGTTTGTCGGTACATGCTGAAATTTGGCAACAGCGCTAGGAGGGATCACAAAATAGAAGCGACACGACAAGGCACTGGCAGCGCCCTGCCTTGTCGCTTCTATTTTGTGTGCCGTCCTAGAGCTATTTTCGAATTTCACGTTCTTGTCACAGGCCAAAGTGCTGAAAGTATTAGCCGTAATGAATAGCTTGGGTAGTAGACCTACCATTATTCTCGTAGTTATATACTTATACACCTCTCATTTCAGATCTACCATTTAGTTCATTCTTTTTCGTATCAAGACTTTAATTATCGTAATGAAATCGGCCCTCCTCCCGTGGACGAGTTCAGGGAGAAACCCCCTCCCCCTCCCGTAGTTGACGCCTATCACCCGAAGGTCGCGATATCGAATCCTGGCCGCGGCGGCCGCATTTAGATGAAGTCGAGATGGTAGAGGCCCACGTGCTTACAGTAATGTGCACGTTAAAGATCTGTAGAAGAACCTCAGGTGGGCGGAATTTCCGAAGCCCTGCACCACGGCGTTTCTCATAATCATATCGTGGTTTTAGGACTTAGAACCCTACAATTCTTATTACCGACTGACACGCTGCACGTATGTCACAGGCAGACTTTCACGATAAAAAAAGAAAGGAAGCACAAGATTGGCGTTCGCTACTTCCTTTTTCGTACATGTCCGTTCGTGCGCACTTCTTCAGTACATCAATACACCTTCAGTTCTGAAAATAGGCGCAGTCTAAGCGCGCTGCCAAAGTCATTTTCGCCTGCTCTTAAGTAAGAACGCTCGCCGTTCAATATAGCGCCAGCACGTCATTTGATTTTAATGCGTTACCCTGGCGACAATAACAGAAGCCAAAGACTAGTTCTTTTCTTTCGTAGATATGCGCATATTTTGGGTAACACAGCGCAGTCACGCTATCCGGCCTGAGCCGGACGGCGCTCCCAACTCGCGCGTCGTCGACATGAAATAACCACCACGTGCGTGTCAGTAGTAACTGCATAAACGTTCTTTATTTAAAGAAAACGAGTTTCCATCGCATCCAAAGTAACTGCGTAGTAGCTACGGGGCCTTTTGAGATAGTGAAAAATATATTATTAAATAAAGTGCGAGCCTATCGACTTATATTTGTGAGGCGGTCCATCACAATACGCATGCAGTGTTTCGAACGAAGGAAGAGAAATGAATAGGGGGGCCACTTTCACTGTTGAACACAACCTCACCAAACCGACAGATAAGCCAAAGAAAGCATATAGATACGTTATTTGTAGGCTTTATGGCGTTAGATCCTAGGGACATGAGTCTACAGCGGAGAGACTGACCTCTCGTGACACTGTAAAGGTGGGAAACGGAAGTCGGGAGAGTACACAATTAAAAAAATCCTTACAAAAAGTTAGTAATGGTTCTAGTGAACGGTTCTATAAAATAAATAATTAGGATTAAGTAGCGTAGAGATAAAGTTTTGTTAGCCACTAGATAGTAAATTCAAACCTAAATTAAAACCTAATTAAAAGGACCACTTACATCGTGAAAGCACGGAAAAGTGCTTGCAGGTCCGCTGTGAGTGAACACAGCAAAAAGGACACTTGGTGGGTATGTATTACCCAAGTGTTGGGCTAGGAGGGTGTATATTTGCCGCATGTAATACTTAATGAAAATCAATTATAGGTCTCGCTACAGTGTCGATTGCGAAGCGTCACTGCAAATAGAACTTGGAAGACGGTGTTTGGAAAGTATATATGTAGAGTCGGCGTCGAAAGCTTAGAGACCGCTACGTCTGAGAAAATTTAGTATTTTTTGTCGTTTTGTGACTGAATTCGGTCAAAGTGCACAGTATATGTTGTTAGCGCGTTTTAGAACAGATCGGAAATACAAATTCAAGGCTGTCCTCCGAAGCAGCGGGAATATTTAGTACGAAGATCCGACTAGCCGTCTTTTGAACGCAACGTAAAAAGACGCCAAAAATTCAGGGTGTTCCGGTGAAAGACTTCAATAAGTCATGCCGTTTATCCTGTCATTTGTCAGAGGTGCCGACACCAAAATCTCGCTAAATCCTTGCTGTTTCCGAGGGCTTCATGTGCTTCGAGATCTGTTGTGCCGTGCACATGTTTCTTTAGCTTGGTTTTTTTTTTTTCAGGTAGCCTGCTTTTCGGTGGCTGTTACTTTTTGTGCTTTTTTAAAAGGTTGCGAATGCTTTCTCTCCGAGATGTGTAGTTTCATACTTTTTTTTTCGACGCGCTTGCTTTACTATAACCTCTATGGCGCTAAATCCGTGCATTTTTTTCAACTTTCGAATTCTTGTAGCGCCCTTAAAGGAGAGTCTCGAAGCACGTACCTGTAGGTCCTCGTGCGCTTTCTACGTGCTCTGATATTGCCTCCACTTTTGTGTGCATTTTGTTAAATGCTTACAGCGTTTATTAAGCTACCCCGAAGCCATTTGGACCGACCAATCGGCCCATCATGTAAATAACTCCTATAGCTACACCACGCACGCACACATACCGCTTAAAGTAACAAAATAACAGCGCACAATACATAAATATAAAATGCATCACCTACATATTGGATGGCATCGTATTTTAAATCCACGTCAGTTAAACTAAATCAACAAGTATCGACATCCACTCAGAAGGCGTACGGGCACGCTATATTTCCCGAATGTACGCAACACTCTATATGAAGTTGATTCGCACCGCACGTCCATCAATGTGCACGGAAAGCCGCCCCTCAGGCTAACAGCACGGTTACGTTAAACTATACAACAGCAGATATTTATATTGCTTTCTCCACTCAGGGCAGTGAAGACACGGCATCTACTTATTTTCAAAAAGCTGCGCTGGTGAGGGTGACTGCATTTCTTGCTTGCTGAAAACTTTACGAGTACTGGGCCGAGTAACAGAGAGCTTTGGTCAGTTGTGAGTTGCTGCCGATATTTATTTCCACTGTTATTGATAAATAGGGCAGCATACCGATGTGTGACTTATGCTGCGCGAGTTATAAGTCACAAGTAGAAGCTCGGCATCAGAATAGAATACACGTTCATACTTCACAGTTAGTCAGGCTCCTTCATCACCATTGTCTGGCTAACGAGAGCGTTATGTGAACATCCTGTTACTACGCTCCTTGCTGGTGCATAGGGGCATGAGCTATGCTGCTTGTGAACTGAACAAGTGGTGTGCTGCTTAGGGCAATATTTCCCCTTACTGAGTCAGAATGAAGCCATGATGTACGTACATGTTTCACTCTGGGTTGCTTTTCGTTTATTATTTATAGCTCAAGCAACTATGTTATGCGCATATAAAGAAAGGGTTTGGACTGTGTTGACTAGAGAACCGCACATGTTAAGCTCAGTGGACTGTTACCAAGATAAATACGGAGACCTCAATCTTCTAGCAGATGCGTCTAGAATGCTAAATAATCTCAGCGTGAAAACCTGGTAAGATTACCTTTCTCTATCCATTAGCCAACTGAGGGAGGTGGGAAACAGGGAAGGGGGCTGGGGCTTAACGGGACGACCGCAGTATTTTTCTTTTGTTTCCTAGCAGACAAAGTGGGAAAGTATAGCTTCAGTTATCGAACGCTTCAGGTGTGCGTAGCTTACAAACGCTCTCGTTTTATTTTCTCAGCGAATGCTTTGAGCGAGTCGGCTCTTTTAAACGATGCGGCTTTCGAAGCAGCCAAGCACTTACTGAGAGGTATGGCAAACCCTTATTTGCGTAAATAAAGTGTTAGCCGCAGCTGCATCTTGCGGTCGCGTAAACCAAGCTCTTCGTTCTCGAGACCACGAAGAGCTCCATTTGCGGTCGAGGGTGAACAATGCGCCCAACTTAGGTGGAGCTGGGTTTTGCTTCAAGTTAAGTTTTTCGTTTTTGTCTTTGTTTGTTTTTACGTAGGAAAACTAGTATCGATATTGAACAATCGAAATCGCACAATTATAACCAGGATTTGGAGTGCTTATTTCTGTACTAATTCTCAATGATTACGGAATCTTTCTGCAGTGCTGCATTTATATGATCTAAAAAAAATACCTGCCGCAAGTAAGCGTTTTCGTTTTTGCAATACCCAACAAGATGAAAAATGAAAGGTGAAAAAACAATTCAGTGCACGCAGCGCATCTTAGATCGCCCTTGAAAGGCAAGCTATCACTTAGGGGGGTTTACAAGCCTCTGTAAAAGCTCGCTTTGAATCAACTTCATGTGTACGTAGCATATGAATCCAGCCGTAGCCGCGGCTTTCGCTATGTCCTATAAGAACACTGGCATTGCTATACATTGTGACAGACTTATGATATTTGCTTCAAACAAGAAAAACAAAACGGGACATTGTAGTACAGCCCCGACGAAGTGATAATTATGGCGAGCGACTGTAAAAAAAAGGTCTAGACGTATAAAAAACAGTGTATTTTCTGCCCTGTGTGTTATTACACGAATACCGCCGACTGCTTACTAAATGTCAATATTACACGTCACTGTATTTGCGTTATGATTTGTCACTCAGAAGGCATGGTCGGTCCTAGCGAAATTAATACACTCGCAACATTCGGAAGCATTTACTTCTCTGGAAAATATTTTGTCTGAAAGTAAGTACTCGGCACTTTTATGAAAGAGCACTGAATGGTAAAGTTCAAGTGAGAGCATTTTCTTCTCGCGGGCTGGGGAATTCAGTACGGCCGCTCAGTAAGGTGCATTGTAGGCCCCTCAAACCTTATTGCCTGCATATAGCGTGCGGTTGCCGTGACTGGTGGTTTTTCCAACTGTCAAATGAGTTTTGTGGCACGGGCTGAGGTACTTTCATTTATTCTTTTTTATTTTTGCACCAACGTAACTAATACCAAATGGGTTTGATATACTGAGAACTTCTTCCAGCAACTCTCACTGACAAAAAGAGGTAATGCCATTTCTTTTTCTGTCTGTTGCACAACAGAGCTTATAGACGAATGTATTTTTATACTCTTGGCTATTTCTCTCTTTTTGTAGCGGATTAGTTCAAGAACACATCTACAGACATTGTAAGGGCTTGCTTACTTTATTAAACAGGAATAAACCTGCTCACTATTCATTGTTCTCGCAATGCTCACTGCAATAAAGTGCAGCACACTGACAAAGGTTGTCACTCAGAAAAGCGATCACTTACACTAAAGTTCTCAAAAGTTCTTAATTGCTTGTCATTGACCAATAGGCCACGGTCGCTGTTCGTTTTTTTATCTATTATTGCTTTAAAGAAGAGATATTTTTATGTACATGACATTTCATGTTCTTGCGCACAAAATATGACACCATCAGAAAACTACAGCCGTTATATTTACCGATGGCAGCGGGAATGCTATTCGTGCGGAAAATTACACAAGAAAAATGCAGAGAAATGCAAAAGATAGTAAAATACTTGCTCGCTAATGGGCAATTTCGACAGCGAGGTTCCTTTCGGCGTTCCAATTTCTTTTTCGTGTGAGTCTGGCGCCGCTAGTAAACAAAAAAAAACGAAAATAAGCAACGACTGAGTGAATATCCATCAATGGCTTGTATTGCATCACACTTCCGCCATTCCTCCGCGCCCAGAAAATTAGGAACACAGTCAAATGGGTCATCAGCTTGGATTCGAAAGCCTTGATAAGTAATATCGAGCTGTTTGTGTCATCTCCAAAGCAAGTGTACGCGATAGTTCAAGGGAGATGGCGCAGGATGCAGCTGGGATAAAAGTAAGCGGAAACTAGAACAGGAATAAAAATGCGAAGAGCTTCTTCCGAGCTTTGTGTCCCATAAACGGGTCGATCTTGACGGCGTGATACATAAGAAAAACAAGGTACGGTGAGGTTGATGATGACAACCCTCCAGAATCAAGCGGGCTTTTTGCTGTACGCTAGCCGTCAGCGCACCTTAAGAACACTTTAACGCCACAAGGAGCGTCGTTGCCCACCATGAAAACCGGGGTCGTTAACTATCCTCGTAATTAAATAGTAAGGCCCCAACTACACCCAGAGATTCTACATGGACGGCTTATTGTAAACATTTAAAATAACCTGTCTTGATTTGTGGGTGGAATGAGAAGTTTGATTCATCCGTAGCCTTCTTACAGTTTCATGATGTTCTTTAGTAAATTTCTCTCATTTTATTTTGGGTGTCATGCATTTTAACCAACAGCGGATTGGGCGCACGATCTCACGTAAACATTGTGCTGTCGTTCTGCCAGAATTTCAAGCAAACTTCAAGAAATAGCGTACATCATAATGACTTCAGCTCAACCAGTGTTAACATGAACAGTGCAACTAATACATAGGCTTAACGGCTCTCAAACTGGCTAGTAATACGTGCAATCTGAACGTAAGAGATTCTGCAGACTTTCCTTGCCTAGCCGCTGTAAATGACACGCTGAGAACTTGGTCCTCGACTTTCCATCTAACCAGTCACTCAAACTTTGAGACAGGTTGAAATCTAGGGGTGCTCGAACTTTTCGGTGAACCTGCAAACACGAGAAACATTGGTCGTGCGTTGCCTGAAACTATGAGATCGCGACAATTTAATGGAGTCGGCAGGCGGTTCTTCCGTCAGATTACGCTGTTTTCTGCACTGAACCTTTAACGGTACAGATCGAAGATCAGGTATTGCCGGGCTGTCCAGTCTAATTGCGGCTGGTGCGCCCAGCGTGAATCGTCTGTCGCTCGAAGCTGTCGCCAGAGAACGAAGCCCCTCTGGTAACGGAAACTTCTAACGAATGTGCGTCGGTTGAATCGGCTGCATGAACGTGCTTTCCAGACCCCCTCTATCGACCCAAAACTCTGTGGTTTTCTCCGCCTTTTAAGAATTATACATGTACTGTGAAAATGCATCAATGCGAAATTCGTTATGTAAAATTATCGTGCTCACCGACTTGGGGAAGTGTGCGAGCCTTGCCTATTACCTAACCTAAGGGCTTTCGACAGTGCATAGATATGCATGCATCGGACATGTGTGTGTGCGTCTGTGCATGCACTGGACAGATACTAAAAGAGAGAAAGAGATAAAAAAAAGAGACAAGTATTTCCACTGGGCCATATATTGAAGCCTACGCTTCTAGTAACAATGGTAACGAAAAGTGACGAAGTTGCGAGAAATTCAAAGCCAGCTATAGGTAGCTATAGCTACAACTGCCGGTAAAAACGCGGGAATTCACTTTACGATGGCTACATAACCAGAAAGCGACCATTATTTACTGCTTTAATAATAAAAAAAAAGAAAATTTGAGATTGTAAATGAAACACCACACCTTCTTGCTAAAATAATCCTGACGATATTGTGTACAAATACTGGTTTTGAAGAAGCGGCCAAGCTTGTTCGTGACATCGTTGCTATGAGAACAAAATCGACGAATACCGCACTGTTATCCTGCGGACGAAACAAGAATATATTAGTTCTTTCTCTGATAAAAAAATACCAAAGTGCATGTATCATTTGTAACGTTCATAAGTTGGACCAATGGCAGCCATGTTTATTTTTATGTGACAAATTGTACATTTATCGACAGCGAGCAATATATATATATATATATATATATATATTGCCACGTGCGTTTCTTTATCACTTTTGCTATATTCGGTTTTCGGCCACAAAGACTGCCAGCAACGCTCAGCGCGAACCGCGCCTCATTGTTCGAGAACCTTCACGATCATTTTAGATCGTTTTGTTAAGATTGCGCGCAAGACGCGCACACTCGAGCTTATTCTAGAAATTGCACGATAGCCAGCGATAACGCTGGAATATTCGACGGCACATGTTTAAATGCCGACGCGCTTCACCGCTTGTTAGTTGATCGACGGTCGACGCTCTGTTCGCCGCTATCAGCGTATTGCTGTACTGTGAATTTCAGTTTCCTGGCCACAAGTTCGGCCAAATAAACAGTTTCATCTCGGACGTGCTGACTGCTGTCTTCGTCTACGTGACTACCACGTGACATCTGGTGGAGGTGCTGCTTCATGATCCGGACGCCACCGCGGAGCGCTGACCCAAGCCCTAGCCGCGGAGAAGACGACGCTACAGACAACCCGGATCGTCGTACCAGCCGCCGGCAGAAGGGACTGCACCCAGAGTACGGGCTCCTTCCTGAAAACACCAGGCAACCCAAGACCGTCACATCGACCGCCGAGACGATGACAGCCCCCATGCCGCCTACAACGGTCGTGATGCAACAGCCAAAGGAGCCACCGACTTTCCGTGGATCGTCGTTTGAAGACCCGGAGAGCTGGCTGGAGACGTACGAGCGAGTCGCCACCTTCAATCACTGGGACTCGGAAGAGAAGCTGCGCCACGTCTTCTTCTACCTAGAAGACGCCGCGAAGACGTGGTTCGAGAACCGTGAATCGAGACTTCAAACCTGGGACCTCTTTCGGACGACGTTCCTTAATACATTCGCGAGCATCGTCCGCAAAGAAAAGGCGGCTGCTTTGCTGGAGACAAGAGTGCAGCTACCGAATGAGAGCGTAACCATTTACACGGAAGAGATGACGCGACTTTTCCGCCTGGCCGACGCTGCCATGCCTGAGGAAAAAAAGGTCCGCTTCCTTATGCGGGGAGTGAAACAAGACCTCTTCGCAGGATTGGTGCGGAACCCCCCGAAAACAGTCACCGAATTCCTCACCGAGGCCACAACTATCGAAAAGACACTTGACATGCGGACGAAACAATACAACCGCTCTCCGCTGTCTGCAACCTATTCCGAAGTGCACTCGCTGGCCACCGACGATTTGCGCGAAACCATCAGAGCGATTGTGCGGGAGGAGCTGCGCAAACTGTTACCTTCGCCACAGCATCAAGTGGATTCAATCGCCGACGTTGTCCGCGAGGAAGTCCGGCAGTCGCTTGGAATTCCCGAAGCACCGCAGGCTCAGCCGGAAGTCATGAACTATGCTGCTGCAGCCCGACGCAACGCCCCTCCTCCTCGCCCACGTCAAGACGCCGCACCGCCGCAGCAGTTTCGCCGCCAGGCACCGCCGCCACCACAACCGACGCCATACCGCCCGCCGACAGGACAACGCTGTGCCCCCCGAAAGACCGACGTTTGGCGTGCCCCTGACAACCGCCCGCTTTGCTACCACTGCGGGGAGGCCGGCCACACGTACCGCCGCTGCCAGTACCGACAGATGGGGCTACGCGGATTCGCCGTCAACGCGCCGCGCCCGCAGCCAGGCGAACGGCCTCGCGACATCGACGACTACCTCACCGGGACACAGTGGCAAGGACGACGACCTTCCCGCTCGCCGTCGCCCGGCCGCTACATGTCACCGCACCGCCGGCAGTACGCTGGCCCAAACCGGGGCCGGTCGCCTAGCCCGTATCCGGAAAAACTAAGGGCAGCAACCGATGGAGGTGCGGTTGCTGAACGACGAAATGGTGAAGATCCTCCGCCGTCGACGACGACGCCGCGACGAAGTTCCGAGCCCCCGCCGCACGCCGAACGACGTCGACGTCCCGAAGACGAAACTTTGCGACCGGAAGGAGACCTGACGACGCAACGTGGAAACAGCGGTGCAAACCGACGTAGCCGTGACCCGACGCCACGACGTAACCGCAACGCAAGACGGCGGAATAGCGACCTTGACGTTCTGGTCGACGGCCATAACGTCACCGCTCTCGTCGACACTGGAGCCGACTATTCCGTCATCAGTGGGCCGTTCGCAGCAAAGTTGAAGAAAGTTAGGACTGCTTGGGAAGGCCCCGAGATCCGGACCGCTGGAGGCCATCTGATAACGCCGATTGGTGTCTGCACGGCGAGAGTCACCATCAAAAACCGGACTTATCCTGCGAGCTTTGTAATCCTACAGAACTGCTCCAGGGATGTGATACTTGGAATGGACTTCCTAAGTGACCATGGCGCCGTCATCGACCTGAGGTCTGAGTCGATAACACTAACCTCAGACAAAGCGCTCCTGCCCCATGCGACGCCAGGGAAGCATGCATTGAATGTGATAGAAGAGCAGGTGACCGTTCCGCCACGCTCCAGCGTCATTATCTCCGTCGGCACCGAAAAACCTGCGAACCTTGAAGGCGTCATCGAGGGCGATCAGCACCTACTCCTGAACCGTCAAATATGCGTCGCACGAGGTATAGCCGAGCTGCGTGATGGTAAAGCAAAGGCAGTGCTGACGAACTTCAGCCACGAATATCGGCACCTCAACATTGGTACGACGGTTGCCTACATCGACGAATGTGTAGCCGCCAGCAGTGCTTTCGCCCTCTTCGATGCTGCCGAACCTGCTTCGACGAATAGAGGCCCCGAACCGGATTTTGACGTCAACCCGAGCATTCCGAAGGTCAAGCAAGACCAGCTCAAAAACCTGCTCCTGCAATACAAGGACTGTTTCTCGTCGTCATCGCGGGTCCGACAAACGCCCCTTGCTAAGCACCGCATTATAACAGAAGAAAATTCTCGACCACTTCGTCAAAGCCCCTACAGAGTTTCGACGCGAGAACGTGAGGCCATGAAGAAACAAGTCGACGAAATGCTACGCGACGACATCATCCAGCCTTCAAAGAGTCCGTGGGCGTCACCCGTGGTGTTAGTGAAGAAGAAGGACGGGACACTGCGCTTCTGCGTTGATTATCGGCGCCTGAATAAAATCACGAAGAAGGACGTGTACCCCCTCCCACGGATAGACGACACCCTGGATCGACTTCACAACGCGACGTACTTTTCGTCGATGGACCTCAAGACCGGTTATTGGCAGATCGAAGCAGACGAAAGAGACCGAGAAAAGACCGCTTTTATAACACCCGATGGCCTCTTGAGTTCAAGGTCATGCCTTTCGGTCTTTGCTCGGCACCTGCGACGTTCCAGCGCGTCATGGACACCGTACTGGCCGGATTAAAGTGGCAAACGTGCCTTGTGTATTTGGACGACGTCGTCGTGTTCTCCTCGACCTTCGACGAGCATCTCCGGCGGCTTGAGGCAGTACTTCAAGCAATCAAGACCTCTGGACTGACCCTGAAGCCAGAAAAGTGCCGATTCGCGTACGACGAGCTCCTGTTTCTGGGTCATGTGATCAGCAAGTCTGGAGTGCGCCCAGACCCGCGGAAAACAGCTGCCATCGCCGACTTCGCCTCACCCACCGACAAGAAGGCCGTGCGCCGATTTCTCGGCTTATGCGCATATTACAGACAATTCGTCAAAAACTTTTCACGGATCGCCGAACCACTGACGCTTCTCACGAAGACTAACGTCGAATTCAGGTGGCAAACAGCGCAAGTCGAAGCATTTCATGAACTAAAACGACGCCTGCAGACACCTCCGATACTTGCGCATTTCGACGAATACGCCGATACGGAGATTCACACCGATGCAAGCAGCGTAGGACTTGGCGCCGTCCTTGTGCAGCGGACGGGTGGACTGGAAAGGGTTATCAGTTATGCTAGCCGGTCGCTGTCTAAGGCAGAGGCGAACTATTCCACAACAGAAAAGGAGTGCCTCGCCATCATCTGGGCTACGTCAAAGTTTCGCCCCTACCTTTACGGCAGGCCCTTCAAAGTTGTGAGCGACCATCACGCCTTGTGTTGGCTAGCTAACTTGAAGGACCCTTCAGGTCGCCTCGCACGGTGGAGCCTAAGACTTCAAGAGTTTGACATTACCGTCGTGTACAAGTCCGGAAGGAAACACTCCGACGCCGACTGCCTGTCTCGTGCCCCTGTCGACCCACCACCGCCCGACGACCCGGATGAGGACAGCTTCTTGGGAGCCATAAGTGCCGACGACCTCGCCGAACGACAGCGAGCCGACCCGGAACTGAAGAGCCTTGTGGATTATCTCGAGGGCAGGACCACCGTCGTTCCGAAGGTATTCACGCGGGGACGGACGTCGTTTTTCTTGCGCAACGGTGTTCTCCTAAAGAAGAACTTCTCACCGCTTCGAGCCGATTGCCTTCTCGTGGTACCCTCGACATTGCGGCCAGAGGTCCTCCAGGCTCTACACGACGACCCGACGTCTGGACACCTGGGTGTTTCTCGCACGCTAGCAAGAATACAGGAGAAGTACTACTGGCCGCGCCTTTCCGCCGACGTCACCCGTTACGTAAAGACCTGCCGGGACTGCCAGCGACGCAAGACACCGCCCACTAGGCCAGCCGGACTTCTACAGCCTATCGAGCCACCTCGACGGCCGTTCCAGCAAATCGGGATGGACTTACTGGGCCCGTTCCCGACGTCCAATACCGGAAACAAGTGGATCGTCGTGGCGACTGACTACCTCACCCGCTACGCCGAGACAAAGGCCTTGCCCAAAGGCAGTGCCGCCGAGGTAGCCAAGTTCTTCGTGGAGCACATCGTCTTGCGTCATGGCGCCCCAGAGGTCCTCATAACAGACAGAGGTACCGCCTTTACTGCGGACCTAACTCAGGCGATCTTCAAGTACAGCGAGACGAGCCACCGCCGCACCACCGCTTACCACCCGCAGACCAATGGCCTCACCGAGCGTCTAAATAAGACCATCGCCGACATGCTGGCCATGTACGTCGACGTCGAACACAAGACATGGGACGCCATCCTTCCGTACGTGACCTTCGCGTACAACACGGCCGTACAAGAAACGACACAGATGACGCCATACAAGTTGGTCTACGGACGGAGCCCGGCAACGACGCTCGACGCCATGTTACCAAACGTGACCGACGAGGAAAACATCGACGTGACCACCTACCTACAGCGCGCCGAAGAAGCACGACAGCTCGCCCGCCTACGGATTAAGAACCAGCAGACGACTGACAGCCGCCGCTACAACCTTCGACGACGCCACATGGAATACCAACCCGGTGACCGTGTATGGGTATGGACGCCAATACGCCGACGGGGACTTAGTGAGAAGCTTCTGCGACGATACTTCGGACCGTACAGGGTGCTTCGACGCCTCGGCGCACTCGACTACGAGGTTGTCCCTGACGGCATTACGAACTCTCAGCGGCGCCGTGCGCGACCTGAAGTCGTCCATGTCGTGCGCCTCAAGCCATATTACGCGCGTTAGTGAATCTGAGGACTGCACTTTTGCTTATTATTTATTGTTCTTTCTTGCTTTATTCTTGTTATTTATTGTTGCATGTATTGGCCACCACCCCACTCCCCGTGTCATGTTTTAAGCATCGGGACGATGCTCTTTCAGAGGGGGAATTGCCACGTGCGTTTCTTTATCACTTTTGCTATATTCGGTTTTCGGCCACAAAGACTGCCAGCAACGCTCAGCGCGAACCGCGCCTCATTGTTCGAGAACCTTCACGATCATTTTAGATCGTTTTGTTAAGATTGCGCGCAAGACGCGCACACTCGAGCTTATTCTAGAAATTGCACGATAGCCAGCGATAACGCTGGAATATTCGACGGCACATGTTTAAATGCCGACGCGCTTCACCGCTTGTTAGTTGATCGACGGTCGACGCTCTGTTCGCCGCTATCAGCGTATTGCTGTACTGTGAATTTCAGTTTCCTGGCCACAAGTTCGGCCAAATAAACAGTTTCATCTCGGACGTGCTGACTGCTGTCTTCGTCTACGTGACTACCACGTGACAATATATATATATATGTATATATATATATATATATATATATATATATATATGAGTGAGAAGAAGGACTCACGTACGAAATGTAGCTTTATTAACGTTTCGGCTGGTGGGCCAGCGGCCCACCAGCCGAAACGTCAATAAAAGCTACATGTCGTACGTGAGTCCTTCTTCTCATTCATCTATCGTACCGGACCCATCGATCTTCATATCCAAAGTAAATATATATATGTATATATGTATATATATATATATATATATATATGTGTGAAGGAAAGAAGCGTTAATTTCAAGGGCTCGTTTTCTTTGTTATACACAATATTAATGAGAACTAACAGACAATAACGCCAAGGAAAGTATAGGGGATGTTTTTTTTTTTTTTTTACTAATAAATGTAAGGTAATTGTGAAGAAAGAAAAGTGGACGAAAAGATAGCTTGCCGCGGGCAGGGACCGAACCTGCGACCTTCGAATAACGCGTCCGATGCTCTACCAACTGAGCTACCGCGGCGGCCGACCCCCCGTCCACTTTATAGGGTATATGGGTGCATTTAAACGTGGGAGCGTCAGTCAGCGCCGCCAGTAGCCATGACGGCGAGTCGGCGAGTATGGAACACTCTTTTTCTGCCTTGTTGGCGTCACGTACCACGTGAACTTATTACGAGCTGGCAGCTGACCAATAATCCCTCGCATACTATACCTGAAAACATCAAGTCTGTCAGAACGAGACCCTCGCTATGAATGAAGGAAAGAAGTGGTAATTTCAAGGGCTCATTTTCTTTGTTATACACAATATTAATGAGAACTAACAGACAATAACGGCCGCCGCGGTAGCTCAGTTGGTAGAGCATCGGATGCGTTATTCGAAGGTCGCAGGGTCGGTCCCTGCCCGCGGCAAGCTATCTTTTCGTCCACTTTTCTTGCTCCACCAAATGCAACAGACGGGTTCTTCTAAAGAGGTTCGGCACGGCGCCTGGCACAAGGGTCACAAATGCGGGACAGCGTCAGCACAGAAAACAGACCGAGCGCGCAACACACGAACGTCATCGTCTTCACTTTCGCTGGCACAGAGCGGGCGCCGATGCGCACCGGTACAATCTATATATATATATATATATATATATATATATATATATATATATATATATATATATATATATATATATACACACACCTCGTATTTGTTCCGCTTACATGACCAGCTTATTGCTGCAGTAAAATGCAAAGTAGTCATCTTATATCCGAAAGGCTTCGTGTTGCAATCATACTGTGGTTAAGCAAAAACCATGCATCCATGCATTCACTGAGTCATCATTTCCTAGAAGCGCTAAATCTATCTTAGCCCGCCTTTCGAGTGGCGTGCAATTGAACCACGTTGCTTTTCCCCTGCGGTGGCCTATACATTTCTTCGCTGTCTAACTCTTAGCGAGTTTCTGAGAACGAAAGAAACGTAAGAACTAACTGAAGAAACAACTGCTACACAAGAACTATGCAAATGCGATGTGGGAATGTTTTACGCGCACATTATACGTAACTGGGACTTAGAAGTTGAGATGGCCTTTCGGTTTTACGCGAGAGGAGTTTTTATAGGTGTTCCTGCATTCAGTATTCATGCAATCTGAAAATATGGGAATAAAACCGAACGATTTCGTAAAATTTTGGAGGTACAATAAATATTGGTCGTTCGAAGTGAACAAGAATAAATTTCTAAAATTAACATAGTGGATTAAAATAAAGTACACAAGAACACACTCTAAGAAATAAAAAAGAGTGTGTGTGACTTCTTTTGGTGAGTCCGGACTTGCCACGTACGTGACTCTCTTTAAAAAGACCCCTTAACTCTCTTGTGGCTCACACGGCTCTCCGAAGAGAGTATAATGATCTACAAAGAGACTTGACGTGTCTCTTTAAAAGGAGTCATATACGTGGAAAGCCAGAACTCTCAAGAAGGAGTCAAAGGACTTCTTTTTTTCTTAGACTGCAGGAGTAAAGTAACATGCGTGAGGGTTCCGGAGTTTTAATGTGAGGCTTTAGGAAACCATTCATTATAAATGGTGGTCCAAAATCCTAAACCTGATAAACTGAAGAAGTGTCGCGCGTAAGTGAAATACATGAAAAGTAAAACACACCACGCGTAAAATACTCAGTTCGATGGCCTACGGATCTCAGGACTCTAAAGAAAAAGGCGTTGTACATTGCTCTTTCCAAGTAAGCAATCCTCCTGAAACCACGAAAAAACGAGGACGAGTGATGATCATCCAATATAGAAAACGTATAAGGAATGTTAGTTTGCCATCTTTGTTAGCTGAAATATTGCTGCAGCTCATTACCTCATCTTTTAGTGATCAGAGTAGAAGCAATCTCAAAAGGGTGCAATGTGCCTGTGACTATTAATCGCTAGCACTGCAAATATTTGTAAGTGTAGGGAGAGCGGGTGTAAGGAAATTTTCATAAGGAATTGGGTTGAAAATGAAAGCTTGTAACACGGCGTCCTAGAATCTACTTCACATTTTTTGTCAGCTTTCTTCCATAATCGTTAGCATAACTGTTCTCGCATCGTTAAGCCTTCTTCCGGCTTCGGGTTTCGCCACGCCCTTTCACAAATATCGTTAGGCGAATGGGACCAGCTTTCATCCTAACGAGCTTTCCATGCCCCGTAAATAGTGATAAAAAGTTCAAAGACAAAAGACATTCGACAACCCAAATTCTCCCCATCTCTTTGAAGCGATCAACCTGTTTCATTATATAAATCGTAGGAACGCGTTCTTTCTTTGCTGAATCTCTTTTGTGATCGACCCTCTGCAGCAGAGGGATGAGGCGCCCTGTTCTCTGTAGCTTTTTTTTCTGAAAGTGCGCAGACATCGCGCCTAGGCGGAGCGCTGGTCAGGACCATTTATCCTTTGTTGCCACTTATTTTTCTGTCCTCATCAGCAGAACGACAGCACATCGGTTTCTGTGCCTCGATGTGCTTCTCTTCATTTCGTTCCGCTGTGCGTCTTCCCAGTGTCTTAAACAGATTCTTTACGAAGCACTCCGATTGCAGCGAAATTCAAAAGAGCAGCGCTTGATGAAAAACGCTACAGAGCTGCGTTCATCTCGTAGCGTAAGCAGTGTGTGAGTAAAACGAAAAATATAAAGCAAGCTAATACTGTTGCAAAAGAATCTGTGCTTTAGTAGATAGACGAGTCGACCCTTCGATCGGGTGTTAAGCACGTCAGATACACTGCCTTCACTTGTTCGACGCCCGGGCACTGAGCAAAGAACGAATTGGGTGAAGTGAGGGAAGAGCTTTATTGAAAGTTAATAATAATAATATCTGGGGTTTAACGTCCCAAAACCACGATATGATTATGAGAGACGCCGTAGTGGAGGGCTCCGGAAATTTCGACCACCTGGGGTTCTTTAACGTGCACCTAAATCTAAGTACACGAGCCTCAAACATTTTCGCCTCCATCGAAAATGCAGCCGCCGCGGCCGGGATTCGATCCCGCGACCTTCGGGTCAGCAGTCGAGCGCCATAACCACTAGACCACCGTGGCGGGGCTTTATTGAAAGTTAAAGAAGGAAAACTGTAATTCCGTGGAATTCAAATAAGAATAGTAATAATATCTGAGATTTAACGTCCCAAAACCACAATATGATTAAGAGAGACGCTGTAGTGGAGGGCTCCGGAAATTTCGACCACCTGGGGTTCTTTAACGTGCACCTATATCAAAGTACACGGGCCTCAAACATTTACGCCTCCATCGAAAATGCAGCCGCCGCGACCGGGTTTCGATTCCGCGACCTTCGGGTCAGCAGTCGAGTGCCATAACCACTATACTACCATGGCGGGGTCCGTAGAATTCAGGCTGATGGTAGTAGGTCGGAAGGCCATGAGGCCGTAGCTTGAAAGGTATGTTAAATAAACATGAGATTGGAGTGCCTGAAGCTGACGAATAAATTCTGAGTCACAGCGCCATAGCAGAGATTTCCAGAAAAAGTACTCTTTTTTCTGTAATATGCATCCCTTGACTGAGCGATGTTGTTAATACAGCCTATTTACACAAATTTTGAGAGCCACCACAATCGTTCATCACTGTGTATTGTCCAGTTGGTTCAAGGATATTCTTGTTTTTTTTTTTCGTAAATTCACTGACCCACTTAAGCGCGTGTGTATTCAGGTTGGTTTATTATATTCATTCTCTTTCCATTTAGGGAGAAGTAATGATCTTTCTGTCACTGTTTTTTAGTTGGCATTGCACATTTTATTTCCTGCGTATCTGAAACAAACGCAGAAAATACATCGTTATTATATTAGTACATCCTCGTCCTATATTTAATTCCGCAAATGTACAGCTAAATATTTAGATTTAGGCTTACTTCGTTTGTCGCTCGGTTGCCACGGATAACACTGGTTTGGCCGTGTAGATGCCTAACCTGTTGGAATAACGTCACTGACCAAAATTGTGTGCCCACTCATAAACGTACCTGCCAGCGGAATTTCTTTCGTAATACGCGTAAGTGTTGCAGACGGAATTCACAGTTTTTTGCTAAACCTCAGGTCTGTATTATTCACCAGAGGATACGAAAGAAAGCTTGACAGATGTAACTCATTCAGTCACTTCCTTCGTTTTCTTGAAGCGGCAGCTTTCTGTTAATGTATATATTATGAATTTAGCTGCCACTGCACTGGTTATCTCATAACCTATGTGATAACTTGAAATGTCAACTTTCAGGATGAGTCATCCAGGCTGATGCCTTCTCTGTATCCTTAGCAGAGCATGCACATATTCAGTGGGATACCGGGTGCATGTCTTTGTGTTTCTAGTACGGCCGCGGACGTTTTAAACAAAGAGCGCAATACACTTCTTTCTTGCTTCGTTTTCCAATTCCTTCGTTAAAAGGTTCTCTCTCTGGTCTAAACTATGTCCGCGTTGCAAATCACTCCAGCAAAGCGATACATCAAAAAAAAAAAAAAGAAAAGAAACAGAGAGCGGAGCCTGGAAGGGAATTTAGCCGGAAACCTAGTAAGCTTTAATATCACAGGGTGTGGTTGCACCCTGCAAAAAGATAAACGGTTACAGTGTATGCTCCATGTTACGGAAATAGTGATCAATACTCCAATAATGCCTTACACCCCAGCCTTATTTCTTTATATTCGAAATTTAATATACAGCACTCTGAAACTTTTAATTTCCAGAAATCCCCGTAATGCCAAAAGTTCCTTTTGTTTTGCCATATTACGTCAAGTAATAGGCATGAAATCCTGAGGTACAAATTTATAACAGGATAGTTTACCTATGTTTTTTCTACTTAAATGTGCGTCCTTCACAAAATCAATGTGCGTGAAGCTCAGGAGTTGACTCCAGCAGTCTAAGTTTTTTTTTTTTTTTAGAGTAAGACCTAGGCGGAATGGTTTGATAAGTACAAGCTGTCGGCTTAGAGCCTTATACCAGCTGTAGCTCAAGCATTGTGTTGGGGAAATAAGCGCATTATCGCTTATATAACGTGACCTTTTTAGCCTCTTGACGCACATACCTATAGATACTTAAGTTGCTTATATGTATATCCTTCAAAAGGCTCTCCTTTTCGACTGCGCTCCCAGAATGTGAGCCCTGCTGCGAATTCATTGGACACATAAGCATTGGATTGTTGCGTAAGCGTTGATCCTGGAGGTATCTTGAGATCCTCTGATCTGTGCTAAATGTATAGAGGCCACCAAGCGTTACATAAAATGATTGCGTTTATTCTTCCTTGGACGTCATAGAATGAGTGGCGCTGGTTTATCTGATATCGAAAAGTGTAGTTCTAAAAATTCAACCTTTTATTTAGTGCATAGGTGTTTTAATGAGATTATATCAAACACGTAAAGATTAAAATGCCCAGAGTTCGAGTAACTTTTCGGATAATAATAGTTACCCATATTATGACTTCAAGCTATCCATGCAAACCGGCCAAATGTCTGGTATTTTGGATAGTAAGGCTAGTCGATGCGGATAAACTGAAATAATATTGGGGATCTAGACGCCATCTGTGTCTATCCTATCTCGCCAATAGAGTAGTAGCAATATTGCTATCGTTGTGACCACTTTATCACGCCGGCAATGAAGTACACTTCGTGCATCTCACGAAACTCTTTGCATAGGCCATGTATAGCTAATATGTCTAGGCATGGATAGCGCATGATTGTTTTTTTTCAAACTCTTGATATTTTTTTAATATTATTATGCAAACTCTTGATTTACGGTATAATTGTTTACAGTCCACTTGGGTACAGCACATATTTTGTTTGTATTTTTGTTAAATAAATTGTATGCACGCAATCACTCTTTAGGACTTCTAATACCTATTGCTTAGTCATTGCTGTTAGGACACAGTATTCACAAAGGGTTTCGGTAATACTAGTTCGCTCATTTGTTGTCCTAAATGCCATTTATACAGGGGCCTACTGGGATATTATTTCTTTTAGGAGCCTGACCTACCTGTTATATGCTTTAACGGGACACAAGTTACATTCGAGCCAGCTTGCCATCTATTAGTCCTTTTGAAATATGCTAATTCCTATCACGAGTATGTAGACATTAGACACATTACTGCGGCTTTAAATGGCTTTAAAATTTTGTCGCTGAGACAAATGCCGCTATGTTTCTGCTATTGTCGATTATTACTGCTTCTTTACCGACATGTTTGCATTTGTAAATAGCGTGCAGAAACACAATAAAAAAAGCTGCTCACTGGTCATTCTTGACGCCTCCCATATGAATGGATGGATGGATGGAAGAACTTTATCAAGGTCCGATAGGTCACGCTAGTTTCCTAGCCCGCCTTGTGATATTTACCTGGTAAATGAACAAGTTTAAGCTCAAGCTGTATCACATGAAGCTGGTAAAACACACGGTGCGTCACGGCACATGTGTTCAGAGAGTCTCCGGTAAAAATGCGCAAAACCTACATTGATGTAAAGCAGGTGTTGGAAATTGCCAGCATTTTACTGAGAATTTAATAATAATATATAAGATTTCACGTCCCAAAACCATGACATGATTATGAGATACGCCGTAGCGGAGGGCTCCGGAAATTTCGACCACCTGGGGTTCTTTAACGTGCACCTAAACCTAAGTACACGGGCCTCAAACATTTTCGCCTCCATTTACTGAGAATCTGCTAACACAGCTTTTATGACCCATGATTTTTGGTTGGTAACAACTTTATTGATGGTCCGGCAGAGCTTTCGCCGACTGGGCTTTAGGTCTCCCACGTGGGGACGTCGAGGCCTTGCCTCACCGCCGCCTCGCGGGCCTGCTGGACAGCCGAAAGTTGGTCGCCGAGGCTAGGACTGCGCAAGGCAGCGGCCCAGCGTGGCGGAAGGGTTCCGGAGTTAGCACCTAGCGGGTTTTTGTAACAGTCCCAGAGCATGTGATTTAATGTGGCGACCTCAGTGTGGCAGACCTTGCATATATTTGTCGGGTATGTATACGGGTATACTCGCGCGCCTTGGCGTGTTTCGTCTCGTTTAGGTTGCGTTGAGTCTCTGATACCTCGCCCATGTGAGCCGGAAGCCAGATGAGTCTGGGTTTACATTCTACCGCCCGATGGACTTGGCTATTGCGCAAGATTCGGGCCGCTCGTCACGAGATCCATCCTTTGGCGAAGTTTCTGATTGCTTGTCTCGAGTCGCAGATGACCGTCGTGCACGTCGTATCCGTGAGTGCGAGCGCCACCGCCACTTCATCCGCTTCTTGTGCGTGCTCGCACGGTATACTTGCCGATATTCTCGTTTGGCCTTTCCAATCGACGACCGCGACCGCGAATCGTGAGCGTTCTGCGTATTCAGCGGCGTCGACGAACCGCGCCCCCATTTCGTCTTTCCATGGAATCGGGTCAACTCTTAGCGTTTGCCTGATCGTGTCTGGAACGGCGGCTATCTGGTCTTGTTATGTGTGGTGACGGATGCCGAGACTTTCCATGATCTGGCGTCCCGCTCTCGTGCTCGATAGTCTTTCTAGTTGTGAATGCGCTGCGCCTCGGCGATTTCGCTGAGCGTGTTGTGAAGCCCAAGTTGAAGCAACAGGTGCGTGCTGGTAGACTCGGGTAGCCCCAGAGCTATCTTTTACACCCGGCGGATGAGGACGTCGATCTTGGCCTCTTCTGCCTTGTACCAGTTGTGGAATGCCGCGACGTACGCAATGTGGCAGATGACGAAAGAGTGTATAAGTCGTATGGGACCTTCTTCTCTCATTCCGCTTCTTCTGCTAGTAACCCTCTTGAGGAGTGTCATGGCGTTAGCCGTCTTGTTCTTTAGTTTAGCAATCGTTTCGCCGTTGACGCCGTTGGCCTCAATTATCATGCCAAGGACCCTTATGCTCTTTACTATTGGGATGGTTGCTCCGTTGCTCGTGTGCAGCCTGATCTCTTCGTAATCTCGCCTAATTGTCGCCTCCCTCACCACCCCCGAGTGGTCTACCCCTTTGCGTGGGGCGGTAGATTAGGAGTTCAGACTTTTTCGGGGAGCATCGTAGCCCTGTTCCCACGAGATGGTCCTTTATTGGCCACGAGATCTTGGAGTGGCGCCCTCTCGCGTGTGACGTCAGAGCGGGGACTCCGCTCTCAACCGCGTTGCAGCAGCCGCTGCTCCTGTATACCGATCGTCTGCTTCAGGCGGGAACTTCGTCGAACGAACAGCTGCGACGGTCAACTAACGCCTGCAACGAATGTTTTCGAGTGTAATCTTGAGCTTGTTTTAGTTGCGACCCAATCGACAGGGCCAGGAAATCCCCCGGATGGCCGACGAGTGCGCCGATACCACCGACCGCATTGCTGGCAAGAAAGTGAAACTATATGTGAGTGTTCTCGCTCGTTATCTTGTTTCCGCCGTACGATACTAATTAGTTTGGGTGTTTCTTTCGATATTTCAGTAAGCGTGCCGTTCTCCAGCATCTACAAGTAATAGATAAAGCTTGTGAAAAGTCGCGGTGCCTCATCGAGGGCGAGGCGGTGTACGACGCAGGCCACGTTGTTGAATGCGCGGTCGAGGCCGTCAACGGAGATCGCATCACCAATGCAGCTCTCGTCCTGCAAACAAGTGCGCAAGTGCCGCCTTGTTGATCATCCCCAAGCCGATGCCCATGATCGCAGTTTGTCCCGTAATGTTGGTTCAGTGAGAACGATATTACGTCGTAGTTCATATTAATACCGCATAGGGCAGTTGCATGGGCATTAGAATATAAGAAATATTTAATCGCTGATTATACCACGCACAAAGCCACAGAGATTAAAGTGGCAAAGGCAAGCGGTGTCGAGTTTCACGCCACGCAGCCTAACGAAAAGCTTAAAGAGCTCCGCCTTTAAAAAAGTGTCTGCTTCAAGTGAAAACTTTTAGAGTATGTGCACTAAACAGCAGCAACACGTTTCGCTTATGACTTTATGTTAAGCAGTCCGCTAGGCGCACGCTTGCCCTCATAAGCAAAATACGTATGTACACCATCCGAATGCAGCCCCAGTCTCAGATATCCTGCGCCGCTCAGCTGAGCTCACGAGGCGCGCTTACCTGCGAGGCGATTCGGAGGCCGCGGCCTGGGCTCCTTATGGGCCTTCGCGGCAGGTTGTGGGACGGCACCGCATCTGGTGTAAGTCTGGGTGCAATAAACGCCTGAAGTATTGGCGAGGCGCTTAAACGCGGTCACAAGCTTACCTAAGAGATGCGCATACGGTAGGTAGCAGAAGTCACTGTCCGCGAAGTGCTTGCTGCACACGGTCGATGAAGGCGTGGAGCACTTTCCCATACTGAGCTTGGCTATCCACTTCTTCAGCGTTGGGTCCTTGGAGTAGTTGGGAAAGCTAACGCCTTTTTCACGAGCGGACGAAGCACACTGAGGCACAGAGCAGTACTTCACCATTGCGCCGCTCTCGCCGCGGAGAAAAGCGACCGCGGTTCTAAGAAACAAAGAGCTGTAGTTCTAAATGAACGCTAATAACAGACCCACGATTGTTCGAACAGCGTCAGTAGCCACCATACGCAAGATAACCAATTGAACTGCTTTTTTGTTGGGATTTACCACAACGGTGGTGTTAACACGGCGCTGGGCCTACGTAGCAGACGAAAGCGCGCGAATCCCCGCTGTGACGTCTCACAGGCGCCGTTCGCAGCACCGCCATCGGTCGCACACCAGGCCAATAGTGTGGATTGCTAGTTGTAGCGCCGTTTCAATGTGACCGTCGCTGCCTTGGTGTGCACATATGGTAATATCGTCAGCGTATATTGTGTGCCGGACGGATCTTTGTATTTTTCACCGAAGGTGCATATATTTCTACGTCCCTAACATCGTTCTTAAGGTCGTGAGCAAGACTCCCGAAGCTTGATAGCAACATGCTTTCTTCAATTGACGATTATGAAATATTGAAAATAGTTAATCGACAGAATTTTTTAACGCAAATCGAACATAAGGCAAACTAGGAATCTATAATGTAGTAGCTGTGGGAATGATCTAGTTCAAGTAAAGCTTATTCTTATATGTACTATCCGCGTCAAATGAAACCCCAACACCGGCAAGCCTTCGCAGTGGTATAGTGCGCGCCGTCCTGTCATCACCATGGACAGGTGCGCCTATGCGCGGTGCGGTCAAACCGGATGCGCGCGCCTGTCAGTGGTGATGACAAGACGGCGCGCACTATACCGTGCGAAAGCTTGCCGCTGTTCAGGTTTCATTTGACGAGGATAGTACACAGTGGTCCACTGTTAAAGGAAACATAGGAGCGTGTAACGGCAGCTCGGCGCCGCCGCCGGCCCGCGGCTGCAACGAGTTTCGCGCAGGTGCAGTGAGTCCCGCGCCCGGTGATCTTTCGTAGCGTGAACGGATCGTTTCGCGACTATTGGAAGCGCGGAAGCTGACGGCAGCAGACGACGATAGAGCACGGCTCGCAGCGCGCACTGCGCCTGCGCGAAACTCGTTGCAGCTGCCGGATGGCGGTGGCGCCTAGCTGCCGCCACCCGCTCCGATGTTCCCTTTAACAGTGGACCGCTGTGCACATACTAAAGCTAAAAAATCTGGGCACCCATTCAATCTTACTCAATCTTTTGTTTATCGCCCTTGTTTTGTTTATTGCATTTCTTTCTCAAAGTGCTTTATTTCAGAAAGGAGTTAAAATTTGATCAGAGAATATTACGGAGTGCACTTAGAATACCAGACACCGCATTGCGGCAATTTTCTTTCTACTCACTTCGACGAAAAGAAAGGCTAATAAAAAAGACTCAATCACACACCAAAAAAAAACAAGAATCCAAAGGAGCAGTAGTAAAAGTGCCTTGTATACAAAAGAACAATCGTTAAAAAATGAATAAAGATGAGAATACCTCGTTCAGTAGCAAATAATGTGAAGATGATGGGTAGCAAAAAAAAGGCAATTCATATGTACGAGAATGCGGTTAGAGCGCATGCAATAAATCTCCAAGCATTTCGCAAGTGGATGCGAGAGAGATAGGGGGGCACTTGTATGATATAAGAACGAGAATTGTCGTCTAGCCGCATTGCAGGTTGCGAACGTCACATGCCTTCGCTGTTCTTTTTCTTTCCTATTTTTAAATGCGAAGCATTTCTTAGCGAACTTCTGCGACTTTGAGCGTATCTATCTATCTATCTATCTATCTATCTATCTATCTATCTATCTATCTATCTATCTATCTATCTATCTATCTATCTATCTATCTATCTATCTATCTATCTATCTATCTATCTATCTAGCCGCCTACGTCTTTTTGCTCTCCTGGCCGTTTCGTTAATAGGATTTACACCATAATTGGTATGGTGAGACATGGCTTTATGACGAACATAAATGACAAGTCATAACATGAAAATCATGATATCCATGTCATTAACGACATGATTTACATGCCACTGTTTTGGTGCTCTGCGGCCGTTTCGTCAGTTTGCTATACCCAAAATTGGTATGGCGGGACAAGAGCGTATGACGAACATGAGTCACATGACCTATCGTGCAAATCATGAGACGCATGTCATGCACAACATGACTTACGTGCCATGCTCATGGTGCGCTGGCGGCCGTCTCGCTAGCCTGATATACACCAAAATAGGTATGTCGCGACGTGACTGCGTGACGAAGATGCATAGCAGGAGTTAACATGAAAATCATGAGGTGCATGTCATGTACAGCATGACATGCACCTCATGGTGCGCTGGCGGCCGTTTCGCTAGCTTGATATACACCAAAACTGATATCGCGCGACGTGTCTGTGTCACGAATCTAAATAGCAGGAGTTAACATGAAAATCATGACGCGCATGTCATATACAGCATGACTGACATTCCACGCTCATGGTGCGCTCGCGGCCGTTTCGCTAGCTTGATATACCAAAATTGGTATCGCGCGACGTGACTGTATGACGAACACAAATAACAGGTGTAACACGAAAATCATGACACGCATGTCATGTGCAGCATGACTTACGTGCCACGCTCATGGTGCGCTGGCGTCCGCTTCGCTAGCTTGATATACACCAAAATTTGTATCTCGCGACGTAACTGTGCCATGAACCTAAATAACAGGAGTTAACATGAAAAAATCATGACACGCATGTCGTGTACAGCATGATTTACATTCCACGCTCATGGTGCGCTCGCGGCCGTTTCGCGAGGTTGATATACACCAAATTGGTATCGCGTGACGTGACTGTGTGACGAACACAAATAACAGGTGATAACATGAAAATCATAACACGTATGTCATGTACAGCATGACTTACGTGCCACGCTCATGGTGCGCTGGCGGCCGTTTCGCTAGCTTGATATAGACCAAAATTGGTATTGCGCGACGTGAATGTTTCATGAACCGAAATAACTGGAGTTAACATGAAAATCATGACACGCATGTCATGTACAGCATGACTTACGTGCCACGCTCATGGTGCCCAGGCGGCCGCTTCGCTAGCTTGATATACACCATAATTGGTATCTGCGACGTAACTGTGCCATGAACCGAAATAACAAGAGTTAACATGAAAATCATGACACGCGTGTTATGTACAGCATGACTTACGTGCCATGCTCATGGTGCCCAGGCGGCCGCTTCGCTAGCTTGATATACACCAAAGTTGGTATCTCGCGACGTAACTGTGCCATGAACCGAAATAACAAGAGTTAACATGAAAATCATGACACGCATGTTACGCACAGTATGACTTACGTGCCATGCTCATGGTGCGCTGGCGGCTGTTTCGCTAGCTTGATATATACCAAAATTGGTATTGCGCGACGTGACAATTTCGAACACAAATAACAGGAGCGTAACATGAAAATCATAACACGTATGTCATGTACAGCATGACTTACGTGCCACGCTCATGGTGCGCTGGCGGCCGTTTCGCTAGCTTAATATAGACCAAAATTGGCATTGCGCGACGGCTGCGTGGCGAACATAAATAACAGGTGGTAACACGAAAATTATGACAAGAATATCATGTAGGCATGATTTAAACGCCATGCTCATGGTGCACTCCCGGCCATTTTGTTAACTGGATATGTTCCTATTTTGGTATGGCATGACAGGCGTGCCGAACATAAATAGCGGGTCACGCATCCTATATATGTAGCAGAATATATGTTTCATTGGCATGGCATATATCAGACTGTACACGCATGGATGTATGACAGTCTCGCGATATATGGCGAACTAGATGTCACGACAAGAGTGACTTCATTAGCCTCAATGACAAACAAGACGATGTATGCAGCTCTTTGCTAGCTGCTTTTATTGCGATAGCAATTATATGGACAGTCTCGGCTAGATTTTGCCGTCGCCGCGCCGCCGTCATGCACCGTATATTTATAAGTATGTATATATATCAAAGTCCCAAAGAAAAATAATTCAGAAAAATGCTTCCGAAGCGCGGAATCGAACCAGCGACTCCTCGTTCCGCAGCGCGTGGCGCTAACCACTACACCAGAAAGCGCAGATTCTTCATGTAGCTAACGGCAAGCGTTATATACACACCCTTTACCGCTGGAAGGACTTAGAGACGGCAGGCGCTTGTAAGCGTTTCTTCATTACCAGCGAGATGGCGCGAGGAGCGCGATGGGCGGATTTAAGTCGTCGGCGAGCTCGCTCGCTTCTTCTTATATTTGCGCCGGGAAAACCTTGCGCTTCCGCTTTCTGTTCGCACGGTTTTCTCGTGGTGAGGGGAAGAGGGATGTTTCGAGCTTCCACTGTGATGTGCGCGCTCATGTTACGGAGCTTACGAAAGTCACTCGAGCGCAAGGGACGCCGCTAAACGAACAAGCAGAAGATGAGCGTGAACTATCAAGTGTCACAGCTCGACACTTGAAGCACGCTAGTTTCCTTCGCGTCTTCGGCCGCCTTTGCAACAGGAGCGCTGTTCAAACTGAGAGTATCCATTGGCGAGCCTCACTTCGTATAGCATTATAGTTTCTTGCTACCGCGTTCATTGCTTCGCCCTTGCGGCGAAACTGTGACTTTTCTTACCTTTGCACTGGTTAATATCCTTTCATCCAGAATAGTTTTGGTGGACGGTCGCAGTGCCTCTAAGCCTCCTGCAAATCCTCCATTCCCAGTGGGAACAAAAAGTGGCCTTTTTCTGAAAAGAAGCTGCATGCTAAGAAGACTAGTGGGAGGACGACCGTGGTTCTCACAGTTCTGTACAGTCTTCTTCGCGGTTAGTTCACATTCGACTTCCACATATCGCACGCTGTTGCAGTGTCCCTTGTAGAATAACGACCGCATTTTTGTGAATAAAGAAAATGGCGCGTTATGGTCGCGCGAGATTATGGATTGAATGAACTGAGTTTAAACATGCTTTACTTTTACTGCTTTTCTGGGGCAATAAACAGGCGTTAGGGACTACAAACGCATAACGACGCAAGGCAAAGCTGACCATACAAGAACTGAAAACTGAAAAATGCGGGGAGAAAGACAAGTGCCTCATATCTTGAACACAATATAGGAGAGGAAACGGACTCCGGCGTAAAACGAAGGCTTACGCAACTTATCATCTCATGACGACTGGATTTTTGAACAAAAACAAACAAACGAAGGTAGCGAACATTGAAGTTCGTTTTATGAGTGTGCGCGTGCATAATGTCCCATTTATGAATTTACGGTGCCGGTAACGTCACCATAGCTACATATCAAATGTCACGACCCTGTTTCATCCGTTTGTTTATGGGCTTTAAATATCAAGGTGAACCAAGCTATAATAGACGCCGTAGTGGAGAGCTCCGGATAATCTCGACTACCTGAGGTTCTTAAACGTGCTCTGACGTTGCACAGTTCGCGCGCCTCTAGCGTTTCTCCTCAGTCAAGATGCAGACATCGAGGCTGGGATCGAACCCGCATCTTTCGGGCCACGAGCAGAGCAACGCTGACACACCACGGGACATGATTAGATTCCTCTCGAAAACAATATCTCGAAGGTGTGCCATCATTATCACACTGAGATGCAGCTATACTACCTGGTGCATTTTCTCAAGACATCGCGCTTTTCACGTGACAAACACGTTTTCAAAACAAGCCACTTCAGCTGCTTCACTCTACCTCTGCGTTCTACCAGGACTCTACTGACGCGATGCTACACTGCTTTCTTGATTATTGCTAACAGTGTCCCTTACACAATGTTTGGCATTCTGTTTTTGAATTGCTAACAATGAACAACGATACCTGATTGACTGTGACCTCCATGAGACACATGACCATGTTTTCTTTGACCACCCCATTACAGAGTACAGATGCAAATTCTCGCAACTCCACTAGTTCGTATTGACGACAGGCACTTTGCAGATTATATACTTTAGAACAACTACATCAAAATCTATAAAGTCAGAAGTCTTTCAATGCGCTATACCACCCCTTTTGAACAACAAACCTGCACGAGTGACTACGACAATGACAAGTGTCGCCTTGCACCGTGACCAGCAGGGATTGTGTTATACGTTCTGTTGCTATGTCACCCGCTACGATGGTCTAGTGGGTATTGTGCTCGAATGCTTACGCGCAGGTCTCGGGAACGAATCCCCGCCGCGGCGGCCGCATTTTTGATGGAGGTGAAAATGCTTGAGACCCGTGTACTTAGATTTAGGTGCAGATTAAAGAACCCCAGGTGGTCGAAATTTCCGGAGGCCGTCACTATGGTGTCTCTCATAATTATACCTAGGCTCTTGATATATAAAACCCCAACAATTATTATAAATCTGGTGCTATGTCACTCTGTCGTTATCTTTTGGTTCTTCGGTCACCCCTAGTGTGGGGTAAAAGTAGTATATTTGCTCTGCTTAATGTCTATTTTGTTGCGATAGCAGTTATATGGACACTCTTGTCGGGTTTTTGCCGTCGCCGTCATCGTGATGTCCCGTAGATGCATGCATATATGTAAATAAAAATCAGAAAAAAAAATAATCAGAAGCAAAAATTTCCGAGTCGTGCCACCGGGATTGGAACTTGTTACCCCTCATTCCGCAGCGCTGCACTTTATACAACTAGGCCATGGGCCATCCGTTCTTTAGAATGCTAATGGCGAGCTATTTATATACACCATGTACCACTGGCGGCACGCAGACCTCAGAGGTACTACAGCGCGCGCAGTATCACCTGCGAGATTTCCCGAAGGGCACGCTTTAAAGCAACGCTCCTAGATTTTGCTTGATTGTGAAAACTACCCTTGAGACGCGCACTAACAAGTGGCCAATTTATGTACCCACTCGCGGTGTGGAACGCCGGGTAAACAATGCGTCGAACGCCCCCGCGCAGCAGAAGGCGCAGATGGGTCACTCCACGCGCCGCACTATTCGAGAAAAAGAAAATATCTAAGAGCGTTTGGTTGTAGCGCTCTGCTGAAACACGACGAAATAACAACTGTGACAGCTGTTTTTTCTCACTCTCCTGCGTATACCTGTGCGTTATTCTCGAACGTCCTGAGCGGTGCGCTGCAAGTACGAGCTGCTTGCCGTTCTTCGGGTGAATTATTATTTGTTGCTGTCGCATTCATTGCTTCACCCTTGTGGCGACACTGTGGCTTTTTTGTAATTTATCTTTCTCTTTACGCAGGAAATTAAGGTTGCACTGACGAGGAACTGCGAGCGCTGCAACGCGATGCACCGAGTATAAGAGACAAATAAATCATGTAAATGAAATCTTAATAATATCTGAGGCTTAACGTCCCAAGACCACGATATGATTATGAGAGACGCCGTAGTGGAGGGCCTCGGAAATTTCGACCACCTGGGGTTCTTTAACGTGCACCTAAATCTAAGTACACGGGCCTCAACCAGTTTCGCCACCATCGAAAATGCAGCCGCCGCGGCCGGGACTCGATCCCGCGACCTTCGGGTCTGCAGTCGAGCGCCATAACCAGTAGACCACCGTGGCGGGTAAATGAAATCATGCTATCACTTCACTAGACACACTATTCCCACAAAAGGCGAGGTTATCGACAGGCCTGCGATAACGCAAGGATACTGCGTCGTCATTCTGCCCTCAACTTTTATTTTACTCACTTGAAGCCTACTCGAAAAGCGCAGTTGAGGAATAAAATGCAATCTACCAAAAGAGCCTTGTGCACACTAAAATGAAGATAGAGAGACAGTGGGCTAAAACCTCATACATAAAAAACTGCGTATTTTCTACCATGACACTTTCTTCGTCTTGCTTACGTGACTTTTTCTTTCATTGGTATTCCGGAAAAGACACACACTCACAAACGTGTGTTACAAGGATTCGTCTCAAATTACACGGCTGGAGCAAAGAGCCACGAACAAAAGAACAGGAGAGATAAGTTCTGCTGTTTTCGATTCAACTCCTATTTTAATTCAGTTGTGACGTCTGTGTTTTGCTCCCTTTTCGCATGTGGTGACTATATTTTTATTGGTATTATTTCATGAACCTCTCTCCAGTGTAACATACGCTGCAAAATTAGAAATGTAAATTTTATGTCTTTTATTATATTTCGTATTTCTTATTTTCTCTGTGCCCTTCTGCATCGTTCTCTGCAAATACGGCTTCCTCATCTTTTTTGCATAATTAAGGCCTTCTGAGAGAGTCGCACGGATTTCACGACTCTCCGTTGAAGCTTCCCAGACGAACCTTGCTTGTTTTATCAGCCTTAAGGTTTAGGAGAAGTTCTGTACACTGGCTTTGACATATTTAACGAAGTCTCAGTTTGCGTACTCTGCCGCTTGTTCACAGCGGGCCTAAACCTGACGAGCAGGGAGAAGTGAGGTACGGTAACCGGTAACGAACTGGTCTTCCTGTCGGCACGTCTATGAGTTCGCCTAAAAAAATTGAGTTCATCCTTTTCCAACGATGAGCGGTTCTAGGAAGTTTCTGACGAATAAACGTACGTTGTGCTTGGTGCCAACTTTCTGTAAAGATATTTTGCACACCTCACATGAACATGGGCAAGCAGACGAAAGAGCGAAAATAGTTTAGGACCTATTAAGGATTCTGTAATGCTTTATTTCACTGCCGACGTGCTGGTTCTTCTCCACTTGTAGTTACAGAGTTAGGTTTTAACGAACAGTATGCCTTTTTCGCTAACCTCTTAGACTGGGAAACCATGCCATTTTGCTGATGGACGCGGGATCTCTATTTTCACTCGTGACAACCTTTGTTTCAATTTAGTTTGTACAATGATTTGTTTGATCGTTTATTATTTCATTTCTTCAAACTACGTTTCTTATTTGTTTAGTCCTATTAATACATAATTCTTCTCTTTGCTGTTTTCTCCTTTAAATTTAATATATAACTAGTTTGGTTGTACCATTTCCCCTTCTTCCATTTTTTAATCACTTCTGTTGTTTCCTGGTAGCTTCCTTTAATTGCTTGTAAAACAAATATGCGAGTAGAGTTGGGAGTTTGGGGTACAGACGACGATGTAAAATTATTCTGAAAACTATTTTAAGGCCAGTACTTCAGCAGTAGTCGACTGTAACCATCGCAAGAACTCAAACTTTTTTCCCTGAATGCCGATAATGCACGCAAAATTTACCATTGATGGTATACATACTGATTCGATTTATCTAGTGACCAGCATATGCGAACATAAGGAGTACATATGCAATGTATATTGTTTAAACGGGCGAGGTGCCTTTATAATAGGTATCACGCTTGAGCAGAATGAAAAATTCATGAGCACGGGGTCTCGCCGGAACCAACGTTCCGACAAATCGACTTGTCTTCTTCAAGGCAGAAACCATGAAGACTTGCAAGGTTGCCGCTTTGAAGAATACAAGTCCGCTTGTCGTAATGTCGGCTCTAGAAAAACCACCTGTTCCAAGGATTTTTCATCTCTTCGGGCTTCCATCTTCCCCTGAGAGTCTGCATTTCTTGAGTTCGTTGGTATTAACATAACACTCGAAGATTCAGACATGTGTTTCAGCGCTTGCCGATGCGAACTGCACGAGGCAGCAGGCAGGCAGGCAAAGAACTTTATTATTATCCGGAGGCGGCGCTCGACCCCCTTTAGGGGGTGACACCGGTGGGCCACTCCCACGACGGGACGGGGAGGTTAAACTCCACGGCCATGTCGCGGGCCCTCTGGATGGCCCTAAGCTGGTCTCCTTTGTCTTGGCTAGTGAGCAGATGGTTCCAGTCCGCCTCCGTAGAGGGAGACTCGCTGCTCCCGCGCAACGCAGGGCATTGCCACAGCATGTGTTGTAAAGTGCATTTGGGGTGGCCACAGCGCGGGCACCCCGGCTCTATGCCATCCATGTACTTGGAACATTTTAAAGGCGATGCATACGCCTCCGTCTGTAACAAACGTAAAGTGATTGATTGAGCCCTGTTTAAGTGTGGGTGCGGGAGTGGGTACCTCCGCCTCTCCAACTGGTAATGTTTGCAGATTTCATTAAATGTTAACAACGGATCTCTGAAGTACCAAGTAACGTCCTCAGCCTCCGATTGGTTCTCCCCGACGTGGAATGTGAGACCTCGCGCCCGGGAGTGAGCCAATTCGTTGGCATTGAGGATGGTTCCGTGTACGTGTCGGCCAACGTGTGCCGGGAACCAGATGATGTGCTTTTTGTCTGACCAATTGGCAGCAGAGAGAACGCGCGCTGCTTCCCGACAAACCGAGCCCGTCATGAAAGCCCGTGCGGCTACGCGCGAATCTGTGTAAATGGCGGTGCGGTCGGTGGCAGCGAGAGCTAGTGCCACAGCGACCTGCTCGGCGCGATCAGCGTTTGAATTTAATAAAGTCAAAGACGACAAGTGTTCGCCTTTGAGTGTTGTGACTACCGAGACAAAGTGGTCCGTATAGCCGTATTGCGCTGCGTCTACGAAGGCCACGTTACCCTCCATAGCGGCTGCGGTACCGAGTAGGGCTCGCGCCCGTGCCTGACGTCTCCCCACATTATGTGTGGGATGCATGTTACGGGGTATCGGGGATACTGTAAATTTCGCGCGCAGCTCTTCGGGGAGCTGTCGCGGGTTTTCTGGGGTTACGGGAGATTTGAGCCCGAGGTGTGCTAGTAAACGTCGCCCAGCTGCAGTGGAAGACAGCCTTACAATTTGAGAGACTTTTTGAGCTTCTACGATTTCGTTGAATGTGTTGTGAATGCCTAGTTCGTTGAGCTTGGTCGTGCGGGTGCTGCCCGGTAACCCGAGCACCTGTTTAACGCACCGGCGGATGATCACGTCCAGACGGCGTACGTCTCCTTTTTGCCACAGGTGGGCGGGAGCCACATAGTTGATGTGGCTCATGAGAAACGCGTGGAACAGTCTGCGGAGATTCTCCTCAGACAGTCCCCCGCGCTTGTTAGCTACTCGATTAATTAATTTAGCCATAGCTTCGGCCTTCTTGGAAATGTGAGTGATACTGACGTCGTTATGGCCGTTGGCCTGAATGACCATGCCTAGAATGCGGACTTGGTCCACCGTGGGGATCGGTCTACCGTCCGCCGTCAGGACGTTGATCTCCGCGTATGCGTCTCTGCGCGCCTTGTATTTCGGGCGGTAGAGTAGTAATTCTGATTTCTCGGCCGATAGCGAGAGGCCGGCCTGCCGTAAGAACGTTTCTACCGTGTTTACCGCTTCTTGCAATCGCTCCTCGATATGGCCGTCGCTGCCGCTCGTACACCAGACGGTGATGTCGTCTGCGTAGAGGGCGTGACCGATGCCGTCGATCTGTGAGAGTTGTCGCGACAGAGCGCGCATGGATAGGTTGAACAGAAACGGTGAGATCACGGCCCCTTGGGGTGTGCCCCTCGGTCCCAGGTTGAACTGCTTCGAGCCCATCGAGCCGAGTTGGATTGTAGCTGTCCTGTCACGTAGGAACGAGCTAACGTAATTGTAGAAACGCGTGCCTAATCCTGCCTCGCGAATCGAGTCAAGGATGTGAGAGTGGTTTACGCGGTCGAATGCCTTCTCGAGGTCGAGCGCTAGGATGGCTCTAGTGTCTCTGGTGGTCTTATCTATGAGCTCGTAGTGGAGCATCAGCATTACGTCTTGCGTGGACATGGACGGGCGAAAACCAATTTGATTGATCGGTAGAATCTGACGCTCCTCTACGAATTTCGTGACTCGCTTGAGGATTACGTGTTCGGCCACCTTACCCACGCAGGACGTGAGCGAGATAGGACGAAGTGAGCCTAGCGCTAAGGGTTTACCTGGCTTAGGGATAAGTATGACGGTTGCCTCGCGCCATTCAGGCGGGACGTTACCTGTCTCCCAGATTTTGTTAATGTGTTCGGTAAGAAGTTCTATGTCCTCTTCGGCGAAATTTTTAAGAAGTTTATTCTGTATGCCGTCGGGGCCCGGGGCCGAGCGGCAGTTTAGTTCGGAGAGGACCTCCTTAACCTCGGCGCAAGTGAAGGGGGATCCTAGTGGATCCTCCTCCGTAGCGTCAGGGGGAGGCGGGTAATCGGATGGGGAGCTAAGTTCGGTACATAGGTAACGCGCAGCTAGCTCGTCGGTGATTTGAGTGTCGGTCTTACCCGAGACTTTGAGTTTGTGGATTAGTCTGTCTATCGTGAGTTGTTGGGATGCTTTCGACGGTTTGTCGCCTAGTAAGTGTTTTAACAGGTTCCATTTGGCCCCGTTTCTCATTTGACCATCAACCGAGTTACACACTTCGTCCCAGTGCTGGCGCTCTAGGTTACGGCAATGTTCCTCGATTTGACGATTGAGTTCAGCTATCTTTTTACGAAGGTTACGATTGAGCTTTTGCGTGCGCCATTTCGCGTGTAGTGATTTCTTAGCTTCGAGTAGGTGAGCTAGCCGGCTATCCATGCGCTCGACCTCCAGTTCGGATTCAACGTCCTTAGTCGAATTTGCAACGTCCTCTTTAAGTCGTGCGAGGAGTGCTGGTAGGGTTTCGGTTGCAAGCATATGATGTTGGCAGCGTTTAAGATCCAATAATTTGGATTAAACAGTACAAAACTTGTATCAAATTAATATGCAAACCGTTGATTTGTACCTATCTGACTAAGAAGACTGAATGCCTGTTTAGAATTTATCTAGCTTAAAGGGATACTGAACAAAAATTTGAAAAAGCTACGAAAACACTTACATTCGACTCGGACGACACGACTGTTCCTGTGGATTTTTAGTGGATTGTGAGAGCGCGGCGGCTGCATGCCACTGCGCTTGTCGGCGGACGTGACGTCGAGTGCTCCAGCAAGAGGGGGGCAACCGGCACGCTCTCTCCTGCCCTGCCACTTCCCTTTCTCGACCTCTCCTCTCAAGAACCGAGGGTGGCTGGTGTGGCGCTGAGCCTTGTCCTCTTTTCCCCACATAGGAAACAAAATAGCGCTTATTCCTCAAAAACCGCTACAACTACCGAGCGTGTCGCGAGAGCGCAAAGACGCAAGGTGCGCGTGACAGTGGTTCCACGAGCGGTCATTGCGACTCCGAGTTCGACAGGCCTCCAAAACGGATGCGCCAAATACAACCATATGCGTGTGACCGTTCTGCTGTGTCAAGCGACAGCAAGGACCACGAGGCAGACGAGCCGCCGTAGCCCAACGTGGGTCGGCAGCCGGGACCAGCAATTTACACAGTAACTCATAGTCGCTATCCTCGAAGTGTTCGGAGCACAAAAAGTCACGCTTTGAAGGCACCCACGTTGGCTGCGATAGGCGCGCAGCGCGAATCCATATCCTTCGAAGCTTCGGCTCTGTTAGAAAGGTATGACAGGGCACACCCTAGCGCAGAACAGCGTTGAGGCATTCTGCGTTGTCAGGTGCTTCACCGTTCACATTACGTAGCAGCACACAACACAGACAGCAAATTCGTAGACGTGGGCGCAAGCTCCGCTTGAGAAAAGAAATATACGGCCGAGAGCGCGGCAATGGCGTCGTTGGCTGCCGGTTGAGAACACGCACGGAGAACACCTTCCCGACCGTGAAAACACGTTTTGAGAGAGACGCGCGGCAGCGGGTGGCGGCTTGCGATGTCGATTGGTAAGCGATTTTGCTGCGAGCACGGTTGGCGAGTCACTATCCGCGGAGTTTCGCGTCACTTCCTCTCTAGTTCGCGGCGCGGCCGCTAGACGCGCCAATTCGCGAAAAAGGCAAGTAATTCATTATTTTCTGCTAGTCTCTGGCTGAAATGAAGGTTGTTTCAACAAATTTCAGCACCTAATCTTTCAATTGAGTCGTTTATCTCGGCGGCGAAAATTTTGTTCAGTATCCCTTTAACGTCTGCGTGAGCAAGACGCTAACGTGCCATTCCATTAAGGTTGAAAATTATTATACTTGAAAACCAAAAAAAACACTAGCCGACAGTTTACGGTTGCCCATCGAAAGCTAACACATACGCATGGTCTTATCCGTCTGCAGAAATACACTTGCCTCAAGAAAACGAAGCTCAAACCTGTCAGCCCCCTTTGCAGATTATTATTTTCTGAAGTGGTTTAAAGTTTTTTTTCTCAAAGGTATGGACTCATAGTAGCCATTTATTTAGGCTAATGTTTAGACAAGAGCTTATTGCAGAATTTTACTGTTTCAAAAAAAGACAAAAAAACATAAGGCTCAGATTTAAAGCATTTTTTACCTCGGAATATTTAAGTCCTCTTTAGTCAAATATACGCAAAGAATATATTTTGCTAAAGGTAAACCATAAAGATGTCATCTTGCAAATTATGCGTATCTTTTCACATTGAATGCAATGAATCGTCCTTGAGAGAGTTAGTGCTGTCATCACTTATCATATATGATTGAAACTAATGATAACTACCGAAAAACTTTAAGTGTACATGTCCTAAATGGGATATTTACGTTTATAATAATTACGAAACAGCTGGGTCACCTACGTGTATGTTTCGGTAAAAGTTAGATATCTAACATAGATTTGGCAAACTTAGAGCACCAACAACATAGATTCAGGACTCAGAGGTTCCCGCAGATACTGCGTTTATAAAAAGCAACCCCACTTTAAAACACTTCGACCTTTTTATGTTTCAGACAGAAAAAAAATCACAGCATATCCACGGAGTGAATGATGATGAGTGGGCGAAGCTGCGGAGGTTCATCGGTAAACCGTGAATCTTCCGTGAATTCTGCCCAGTACATCATCACCGACGTGAGATCGGGCGCGTTTATACAAAAGGTTCGATGAGTTATGATGACTTGCAGCTCACTTTAATTTTACATGTAGGCTGTGAATTTTCATTGTTTAGAAAACAATTGCTTTAGAAAACATCTGGCGTCTTTCGTTAAGCAGCTGGCGTCTTTTCGTTTTGTTTTAGAAACATCTGGCGTTCTTTCGTTTTGCTTTTACAAAACATCTGGCGTCTTTCGTTGGTTTATTTCATCAATCAACGGCGTTCTGAACAAAATTTTTATTGTTTAATCACGCACAGGAGAAATCTCACCAGGCACTACCTTGGAGGTAAACAATGGCTGCTAATGGGAATGACAGACAGAAGAAGTCGGCTTTTAGCTAACACTTACACTTCTACTTCTACTAACGTTTCCTACTGGAGCATGCCAATGGCTGCTAATGGGGAATGAGAGACAGAAGAATTCGGCATTTAGTTAACGCCCACGCTGCGAATTTTTATTGTTCAACAACGCACAGGAAAAATCTCCCACCGGCACCACCTTGGAGGTGAAGATCTGGTACTAGCGTTACGACTGGTTACGCAGTACGACTACGACAACTACGAGGGACGAACGGGTGCCACCTTAAGGAGCTTCGCCCCTAAAAAGGGAACGCTTGTCGCTAAATCGCTTCTTTGAGAAAAAACGCTGCACAAACGCCGCCTGAAAAAAAAAAAAGTAGTCCAGGTCTACATGTTGCGGCATATATTAAGAGCCGCGCTTACACCCAAGGCTGCAAACAAAAGACGCGACTTAAATATTTACGTTTTTCAGAGCAGTCGATGCCGCTTCATGGCATATTCTGCGCGCTGTAATTAACATACCTACACATACTAAACGTGCACTGCTTACATACAGTGCCTAAGCTCTTTCGTGAAAAAACATGATCTCCTATCCACGTTGACCACCATGCACTAAAGAAAGCAGCTAGTAAGGTGCTCCAGTGAAGATAAAGAACGAAAATGTTATTTACTTTGCGGGCGCCGTAACATTTCGAATTGAGTAGGACAAAGAAATCAGGAGGCATTGAAAACATTAAAATCAAAACAGGTGCTGTATTATGGCTTGAGGCATAATGTATGATCCAGTCGGGAGTGTCCGAAGAACTAGGTCAACTACATATAAAGTCGAGGCTAGCTCCATCAGGAACAGATATGATTTCATTTCAGATATCACCAGGTAAAAATATCTCCCCTTAGAGATTCATCAGGCAGCCGCTGTTGAGGCGAAATCGAGAAAACGTGTGCTGAATGTTGCCTCATGGTCTTTTTAATGCTAACGTCTACAATGGGTCCTAAAGCCGTATCTTGCAAACAATTAGAGTTCATTGGGCACAATGAAATAGAATATTCATCAGAGGCACGGGTCTCATGATATCGTGACAATGTGAAATTTACAATAATAGCAGCGATACACTCGGTACTGTATAACCTTTATCAATTTCGTCTGTGTCCAAGGAACTGCACGGTAAACCTATGTCATACGTCTTATTTGCTATAACACATTATTGCACGAACAGTAAGGCACAAGCACGTGTACAACGTGAACATGCTCCGGCGAAATATTTATCTTAAAAGCGCAATCTCTTATACGCACTTGAAAACTCTTAAAAGCGCGAGCCTTTGGTATGCTGCATATTGGTAATAATTGTTAATATGATCCTTCCGTCTGAATATCTTGGAAAACGAAACGTCATTACTTTAGCTGAGCGTTTACCTGCTGAACTTAGCGCGAGACATGTAAGGGCTTCTTCGACAAAGCGACACACACGAGCGGGAACGGAGCACCTATATCGGGAACCTAGGGCTTCCAGATTTATTACTAGATGATATTATGCGGCTGGCTCACCTGTGTCGTATGTGCCAAAGGTTGGGTCCAGCAGCTTGGTGAGGCATACGACTCTGAGCTCAAACGTTAGCGCCCTTCCAGTGGACTGATTAATGGGTGTCGTGTGCCAACTCATGTTTCAGCGCATGATGCGGTTTCACCATGAAAATAGATTAGACTGCAAGTTTTCGGACGCAGCTTAGGCATTTACACGACGTTTGTCCCATGAAATGATTTTACGACATCATTCGAAACTTCAGCGACAGCGCTGCACATCATACACATTCGAAGCTACAATGCGGGATACATTTCTAAAGAATATATTTGAGCACGGTGATTCAGGAAAATAAAGAGCATTACCCCCGTATTCAGAAACGCTCCTTCACTTGAACTTGACTTGCCACCGCCTTCAACGCGTTTCGAACGCGCTGCCTTTAGGCTGTGCCAAGGCAGCACAAACGCGTTTCGAACGCGCTGCCCAAGGCGGTGGCAAGTCAAGTCGAGGAGCGTTTCTGAATACGGGGGTTAGAAACAAACAATCGTAACCCAAGATGAACGCTTACCTAAAAATGCGCGCAGAGTATTTCTTGAAGATATGCATTTAATAATCACATACACATAGGGACAATGTTGTCGGTGAAAATTGAAAGCACTTGCCAAAGGAAAGTGGAAGCACCAGTTTGTCTTGACATTCTCCAGAATCACTCAGTCATGTAGCAAATCTAAAATATCGGTACGAAAAGAGACGCCTTAAGTGAAACTTGCCGCGCTCCTCCGCACTGTTTCTGATTGGCCACTGGTAGGCAAAAACAAAACGCCATTTCCTACACCATAGTCCGCACACCCAATTCGAGTTAGGGTGTTTCGCACCTACAACTGCGGCGAAGCGATAGTAAACCTCTTTGAATAATTCATCATAGCACGTCTTTTGTTTTGTGCTCGCCTATCGCTCTTCTTCAACTAAACTCTCAGGAGAAAGGCTAGAAATACGGTACTGCATTCTTTATTCGTAGACCAAATTGGAGCATTTTTTCAAGTTTTGTGATCGTTTAACAGTACAAAGATTTCGCCCTTTAGGCTGGCAGCTTGAGGCTCTTTCATTCAACTCCATATTTCTTTTCCTTCTTTATTATTTGATGATGTTTCCTCGTCTAACTCCTGGTGTACCTCACTTGCTGACTTTTCTCTCAAGAGGGAAACTGCGGACGCTGCCCTGAATCTTTCCTGTAGCAGAAGTTCAGTGTAGTATTGACATTTGCGCGAGTTGGTACGGATTCGTTTTTATGAAACGACACTATGTAATAGGAGGGGAACTGGTCATGTGTGTGTGTCTTCTGTGTTGCCGTCTTATTTCATGGCGCCATTTGTGAGTCAAAGTTAAAAGCTCCATATTGGTCCCTCCCTGTGTGCATCTCGTCTGTCTATTCGTCCCACTGACTGACGACAAACACTGTCGTCATTGACGACGTTCAATGATTCTTTATTGTCATCGTCAAGGCATCTCGTCATTACCGGGTATCTTTGTCGCTGCCAGAGCGCGAAAAAAAATCACCGACGATTACCATCCTCCCTAATGCGAATTCTGAGCGCAGCTTTTCGTTGGGACAACGCCAACTGTGTTCAAAGTTCTGGCTATCCGCATTTGTAACAATGTAACATCCGTTAAATATTGCCACACAAACTGCCAGCGCTCGAGTGCTACGCACGCCACTCTGTGCATTGCAGGCGTCGCGAACCAAGCGAAACGCCGGCAGCCCCGTTAGGACAAGCGAAGCCAGCCACAGGGCACGTGCGAACCCTGCATACGCACGAGCTCCAGTACTAAATATCAGAACTAAATATCACTGCGGTGGACGACGTTTAGTTCAGTGCATCGCATCAAAATGCTATTTGCTGGAAAAAGTGTGGGATGCCGCTTAACGTTTTTGCCCACGTTTAGGAATGGGATGAGGTGTGGCGATAAAAAAAACGTCACCTTCAGAACTTTTGAATTCGTGATCGAAACAAGCTAACCTTGAAGCGACCCAATAGCTAACACAGCCTAACATGAGGAGTTAACTCTGTCTTAATGCATTCCAGTTCGACAGCCGGTTCAGAAAATGGCTTCCACATGAAGATGGGTTGAAAAAAATGCGTACAAATATAAATGAAAGTTGTCAAAAGCAATTTATTTAAACAATACAATAGAAATTCTTCTATAGGTAATCTTATACTATGAATAATGGATATTTGTTCTTTTCGCAAATCTTGTCGCACGTCATTGCCTGCTTTCTTGATCGACTCTACACAGCGAGACGCAGCTCATCTGAAATATTGTCGATGACACCTACTCATTTCTTCTACAAAAACAAAATGACAGGCTTTTGTTAAAGAAGAAGCACACGAAGACAAAGCGTTCCCCGATGCCGATTGGCGCCACCTGTTTGAGACATTGATTTTCCTACCAACCCTACAAGGCCCTCACGATCCATCCCTGCCTAGTTCCTTCCTTCGCCCAAGCTTCCTTTAATAATACTGTCACATCCATTTCTAAGCACGGTAATTTTCTGACCTCTTTCGGGGCCCACATTTTGAGGCTCGCAACGAAATCTCCATGCCTCGGCAACCACCACACTGTTATTTATTTTTCATGGGTAAATATGTTTCCACTTCATAGCTCCAACGCCGGAGCACAGCGCCTCACCAGCCCTCCGTCCCTTCATATTCTCTCCCCATCTTCTCTTCCTAACTCATTAGACTTCCCTCTTGATACATTGAAGGGATTGTGTATCGCTCGGAAAAAAAATATATGATTGTGGTGAAAATGAGAAGATCGTTCGTCACATTGGCGGCAACGAGCATGCTTTTGCCCTATAAAAAGGAAGTATATCTTTAATTTGATGTTGAATATTGTGAAAGAATGACCGCTAGAGTCACCTAACAGCGATGTGGTCAATCTACTGGTAGGACAAGAAATCCTCGCAGGTAGACTCATTTTGCTTAAAAACAAACATATATAACTTCAAGTTGTATTTTACGCACTTGAGGCAGCTTTCGGTTGCGCCAGAGAGTAATTTTTAGCTTTTTTTTTCTCACGCATCTAAAAAGGCACCCGGTGGCGTTGCTGATGGCGCCGTCTGCGATTTCGTGTGCTTCGACTCATGCGCAATGCCATGCGGCCCTTCGCACTGGTCGTACTGTGCCGCTCTATTGTTTTTAGGATGTCTTACATGTGCTGCGCTCTGAAGGCGTTCATTTATCGTCTCTTTTTGATGAATCAACTTGGCTTGGATTGCGGCAGCAGTGCTAAAATAAACGCATAGACTGCAAATAAACAAAACAAGTGGTCTGTAATCGTATAATAGGGCTTCATTAAACCGCTAGCGCGCTGAAAACGACTGTGCATTCATTACATTAGTGTTCGGCGAAAATAAAGTAATCCTACAGAAATCGCATGCGCTTTCGGTTTTCATTTTTATCGGCACTACAATCGTCATCGCGTCCACCAAACGGTGTTGTGGGCATGTTTCACGCCAATGGAAGAAGACCGAATGCAGATCGAAAAATTCTCTTTTAAAAATTTCCACTCACTTTCCAGGGTAACCGCTGCAAGGTTGGACACTTGAGACGGTACGCTTTCTATTGCGGTACAAAACAGAAAAGCGATGAAGGATGATAGACAGCCCCTTTAAACGGATTCTCGACTACGTAATCCACCTCCACAGGAATGCAAACATCAGAGCACGAGGGAAGCAGATAGAATGTGTTGCCTTGATTTGAACCAGAAAGCGCCAGGTTATAGCGGGAATGAGAACAAAAGCATTTGGCGAAGCTTGCACAAAGAGCGCAAGGCTTGAATCAGCGAAACTAGACGATTCTGAAGAATAATTCTGAAGTGGACCAGTGGCGAGTAGTAGGATTTAGCCAATTTCTGTGGCACATACCGGTTTATGATGATTATAGTTTCTTGGTTCACCGGACAAGCAACGATTTCTAAAGCAGCTTCCCTGTTAAACCTCATCGCCTGGTTAACAGACGACAACCCAAGGCGGCCACGGCAGGAAGACTATCTTTTCATTCTAAAAAGACAGGGCGTGCAAACACGGGCACAAGAAAGAAGTCAGGACACCACAAACTATCTTTTCCTCTTGGCATCGTGAGTTTTCTATGAAAAATTGGCTCTTACCATCTTAAATATTATGAGGCCTTGCTTTAAATTTGAACTTTACGCGGATATTAAACAAGAACACTAAACATCGAACATTATAGTTATTAACAAATCGTAATAACTTTTCTAGCGCATTCTGACACGCAGAAAAAGAGAGGGAACGATACCGTTCCCTCTTTCCATCTCTCCGTTGGCCGTGTGTCAGTCTGCGCTAGAAAAGTTATTACGATGTATATGTACCAACTAGCTCGCCTTTCGGTATTAACAAATCGGTAGGATAAACTGGGCTGAATATGCAGCCAATAAAAATTGATTCTGCTTGTGAAAATGAAAGCTAGGCATATGTCATTTCGTTTACAGTATATTCTATGTCGTATCCTCCTTATCGGCGGTGTAATTTCTTCCTTCTGCATGCAGTTGCTGCATAAATTAGAGAGCACACGAGAAAGACAGAAAACGTGTCTGGCGTAGGCGCTGCAATTAGCAAGAACGTCTCTAGCGCGCGCGCGCGCGCTAGAGACGTTTTATGTGCGTGTGCGTGTGTGTGTGTGTCTTACGCTGCTAACCGACATCACGCTTTACACTACTAACAAAAGAGATGAAAGCTTCTTCAACAAGGGATGCCTCCGGAGCCATCGTTTCGACAAGTGATCTTGTATTCTTCAAGGCTGCTTCTCCAGCACTCTTAAAAAGAGTCATTTGACACTTTTTTGAGAGTTCTTGCTTGGCACGTATATGACGCTCTCTACGAGACATATCAGCTCTCCTTGGGAGTCATAATACTCTTTCCTGGGAGTCGTAACCCACAAGAGAGTGAACGCGCCTCTTTAAAAGGCTATCGTGTATATTATTTACAGGTCCTATGCAGACGCACCTGAGATTGTTGGCTTTTTACCAATTCAATCGACTTCACTTCGCTACACCGAAGCTCAAAGGACATGACCATGAACAGCTGCAAAGCTTATTTTAGCATTGCTACACTTAGATCTCTTGTTCGTACGGTAGTTGGTATCACGCTTGTCGTCAATATTTGCCGACGAGGAGTTTTGTTGGTGACAGTTGTCCATCTATTGAGCTCCAGCACTAAATGAGTATGCTGCAGCAGAGTGCTGGGCGGAAGGAAACATTGCTCGAGGTGCCGTCAGCTGGCGAAGCGCCTCACTAACAAAATTAGCGCCACTACTAACGAATAAGCGAGAGTGAAGGAAGATCTTACCAATATAACCATAACCTAACTGTACTGATGTTTTATTTGGGCAGCATGCCTTCGTGCAGCCTACATAAACACTTCGTATGTAATTGTAACGCGTTAGCAAAACAGGGCCACAGCACTACACCCGCGCCAGTTGTGATGTCCGCTATGGCACCCGCTCAGCTGGCATTCCTTCTCTCATGAGTCTCAGTACATTATTGCAGACGTCTTCCGCCTCGTTACTTTCTCTGATAGATGAATCCCTCTAGGGCAGGACGCCGCTACGCCGGATCTCGCACTGTTTAACATAGAAGCGACCACCGATCACACGGCAACAGCTGTTCTCATCGCTGAGGGGTAGCTAGCGTTACTACCATTTTGTTATTCTTGATGCCATATAAACAGCATATTTTGAAAAGGAGGAACCCGGCCATATTGCTGGTCTGCATGTAGCGTAGTCTATGCGAATGAGGGACAATCTGGTTTATCTCGAGAATGCGTAAGCGTCATTTCTCACTGACTCTACTTACTGCACTTCTTCTTACCGGTACTGCGTAAACAATGTATTACAACAATGTATTAATTGTTAGACTGAGAGAGAAAGAAAGACAAAGGAAAGACAGGGAGGTTAACCTTAGGCTGAGAGTTCAAGCGAATGATTATATTTTTTGAAATCCAAGCAAAAAAGGTCATGTCATAGTGTTGCTATAAATGCGCTATTACTGCCTCCCTCATTGTAACATGTAAAATAAATATGAATGAGCGTGAACACCACTCAGGGCCAGGAACGTGGTGGAAAGGACTTGACTAACAGCAAAACGCTCGTTTCTACCATGGTGCTATTCTCCGAACGATTTCGTACCACTAATCTTGAATCGTAGTTATATGCGAAAAATCAGTAGCCTTATGTGTGAAGCTCTTAAACCTCTTTCTTTATATTCTTAAAAACAAGGAAGCTCCGAAATTTATTTGTTTTTTTTTTGCTTCCTGGTAGCAGCCAAGAAGCGAAAACTTTCATGCTGTTATCGGTAGTTGGTTATGCTGTTATCTGTCATGCTGTTATCGAGCTAGTAAAGCCACCAAGATAGTAGGATGGCTGACTTTACGGCTATGGCGACTATTCAGAGTAGGAACGAAAAATTTTAGACGAGCAAAGAACAATGAGGAATGAGGTCACGCAGATACGGATGCCAGTGCTAAATTGGTTTACTCCGAAATGCGGGCGCACTGCACAATCTTTCACGCTGTTTGGCGACGCAATTTAGGACACGCGAATATCTCGATAGTCGCACCGAGGCTAATGTTCGAGGAGACTATCCATAGTCTCATAGGACATTCCTTCTACTTTGATATTTGCTCTGATTTCGCTCTCTCTGATACACATTTGCTTCTTTATGCGGGAGGGCTACACTTGCAATTCAAAGAGTGGCGTTTATAGTGGCGTTCATCATCCCGGAAGGGAAAATCCGGAATTAGAGGCACCGCGCCGTGGCACCCTCCGAAGGAGAATAATTGCGACAAAGTACGCTGCCAGGGACGTATAAATCGTGCGGCTTTACGGAGCGTAGTTTTATCAACCTCTCAGGGTCGCTTGTGCGCTGGATGGTTCTTCGCAACGCGAGGCGAGAGCAAACTGCAGTCGGCAGTCGGGCTCTGACCCGTTTCTCAGGGTATTAACTTTTTTTAACCTCCGAACCGACCCCCATATTTTTCCTCGAAGAAACTCCCTCTGCCTTGCTCTGTTCGATTTTCCTCGAAGCACAGTGCTTAGCCCTTTCCCAGCGACGTGTGCTCTGAACCGTGGTCACGGAACATTAATAAACCTCACAGCGGGTAAGGCTTCACTACGAAGTGTCCGCGGTCACTTCTGGAAGACGTTCTTGTTAGCATTGATCACATATTTCTGTTATTATTTTTTCGCGTGGGAAGCTCTAACCTTGCCATTAGTTCTTCTTTATTCTCTCTCCGGCAGTCCATTTCTCGTTCTCCGGCTTTGACAGTCTTTCTGAGACAGTACACTTCGGATCAGTGGCCCGCGGAAGCGCAGCACCGGTTCGCGGCAATGCGTGACCCCGAGGCCCCACGGCTACTATCTGTACGAGCATAGGATGTCCCTGCGGCCCCTCACATTACTCACTCGTACCCTAGTTGCAGGGTCGCCTCACTTCTTATTTTTTCATTTCGAATCTTCCTGCGCTTGTAATTTCCCATTCCTTGTGGTCGTAGATAAAAAATATGGCAAACCCCTGTCATAGGAAGCGGTATGACACGAAAGTGAAACGTATCTTCACAGAAGCTGTGCTTATTGTGTAGTGATATATGAGAGCTTGTACAACGTCTATTGCGGTTTGGCAGATAGAGCACCGTTTGACGTGGATGCAACCACGTTGACGCCTAGTGGCGCACGTCCATCACGACGACTAACGCCCATGATCATGATTTAACCGTTGGGGTAGCTGAAGTTGTTAACATAAACCTGGACACAGCGTATCGTGAATCCCACGCAAAGATGATATCAACAAGCACATAATAAATAAAAACGCTGGTACTCGATATGCACTTCTTCAAAGCGTCGTCAATTAAAGAGAGAAACGGCATGGTGTGCGCTCCCGAGTAATAGGTAACCTACGCATGCGCTCATGCATTCACTACCACACTGCGCTACAGCAACGTGGGAGGCAGAGGTTCGTAGCTTGAGCCGCGAACGCGCGCAGGCGTTCCACGTCCCGCTGGCCTCTGTCTCGCTCCACCAAGGGACGACATTCGCCCGTCGACGCAGTCGCCTTTCTGCAGCACTTATTGCAGCAGTTCTATCAGTCGGTGCTGTCGCACTCGAAGCAGTCAGCGGCGGAGAAGCAGCGTTGGCGCATGTGGAAGCTGCACTATTGCGACAACGATCCGACGCACGCTAACACGAAGCGAAAGGCAAAAAACGTAACTGCATCTCGCGGATCCTAGTGCGGCCAGTATAATTTCACTGCTATCGACAGCTTTTAACCATGGTCTCAGAGGTTTCGCGCCGGCAAGAGACCTGCCAGCATGCAACCTCGGAGGTCATGCTTTAGCGTCGTCGCCGAATCGTTCTGTATTGGCGCTAGTGAGTATCATGCCGCATTACTTGACTGCACCGATCACCGATTACCGCCCCGCCCTGCCGAGAGTCAGCACCGTGTTAGTGCATGCAAAAGTGCAAAAGCAAACCCTCATTCTACTGCTGACATAATACCTTCTTCTCGTCCAAGATGTAAGGCTTGCAAACACTTCCAAGATGACGTTATAGTTAGAAGCACCGGAAGGGATTACGTGCATCTTATAAAATCTGGTATTACTTGCCCTAGTTCAAACGTTATCTACATGATCGAATGTTCCTATTATCACAAACGTTACATTGGCGAAACAGGACAGTCTGCCAATGTTAGATTATACGGGCGTTGCTTGGACAGAGAGAAGAAAGTACCGAAACCAGTGGCACAGCATTTCAACGTACCAGGTCACAATATCGACGACATCAAACTTTACATACTTCAGTTAAACTTCCGGTCCCCAAGACACGCGAAATATACAGTCATAGCTTATTCACAAACTTAGAACACACCAGCCAGCAGGTATGAACGTTTTAAAGGGGGCTCATGAATTCATCCGATATGGTACATACACAACGAAAACCAGTAAGAGTTAAGGCCTTCTTCCACGAATTCCTAACCTACCATTGACGAAGTGATGCTTCCTTGTGACAACCATATTACAGCGAAACCCCCCCCCCCGCCACTTTCTTTTCACGGAATACCCCTTTCCTTTCGACTCACCCAATTCATCACCGCGGCTACTTCTTCAACGAATTTTCTAGCCGCTCACCACGGTGACTCGGACGCCCGTTCTCCTGCCCCCCTCCCCCTCACTTTGTTTTCCACTCATACCTTTCTTTTTCTTCTTTTACCATGCTCTTTTCACTGTCCCTTCAATCTCCAATCCCCCGTGAGTGTATCGGTTGAGGTGTCCTCACTTGAGAGACAGTGTCGTGCACTCCACACCCAATTTTCATTTTCATTTCCTTCTTCCATTTAGGAATCCCCCCCCCCCCCGCTTTCGCAGTTGCCATCTAGTCCTCCTTTGCTTCAATTGGAGGCGAGGGTACAGAGCATATACACACAAGCGCTAAGGAAAGTAGTTGAAGCCTTGACAAGTCCGCTTGTAGAAACGTCGGCTCCAGCACACCCCCTGTTTCCGAATTTTATTGCGGTAGCAATTATATGGACAGTCTCAGCTGGTTCTCTCCGTCCCCATCGCCGCCGTCATGCACCGTATATGAATAAGTATATATATATATATATATATATATATATATATATATATATATATATATATATATATATATATATATATATATATATATATATATATATATAAAGTCCCAAAGAAAAATAATTGAGAAAAATGCTTCCGAAGCGCGGAATCGAACCAGGGTCCTCTCGCTCCGCAGCGCGTGTCGCTAACCACAACGCTTCGAAACGCAGCTCCTCCAGTTAGCTAACGGCGAGCGTTATATACACACCCTTTACAGCTGGGCAGACTAAGAGACGGCAGGAGCTTATAAGCGTTTCTTCATTACTAGCGAGATGGCGCGAGGAGCGCAACGGGCGTGGGGGTTGTATGTCTTGTGCTTTCCCCGCGATGTCCACGCTGAAGTCACAGAGCGTACGAAGGTCACTTCGCTCGCTACAGCGGCCGCGTTTGCGAAAGGAGCGCGCTGTTCAAACAGAAATAAGTAACAACTGCGACATTTAGTTCGCGCTCGTCCTGTGTGTGCCTGTTCGTTCGTTCCGTTCGTCCTGCTTTATGTTTCAGCAGGGTTCTTCAAGTATCGAGCAGTGACGCATGATAGTTCGCGCTCGTCCTGTGTGCGTCCTTTTCGTGCGTCCTTTGGGCTCGAGCGACGCGCTGGCAATTTCGAGTTGGTTTCCGTTCTTCACGTTACATTCCAATTTGATGCTATCGCGTTCATTGCTTCGCCGTTGCGGAGAAACTGTGACTTTTTTCATAAATTGTGGTTGTAGAGCAATATGCCGGGTGTCTCGAGAAATGTGTCCACAATGCTCGAAAATCAGGAAAATGCGATATTTGCTGGCTGCCTTCAAAAGTACATTTTCTAGAGCGGCAGGCGTCTTAAGATGGCTAAAGACATCATTTGGGTCAATATTGAACAAAATTAAATAATTAACTTTTAAGTGCGAATGCACTTTATAAGCGAGCCTGAATCCGCCGTCCCATAGCAACGGCGCGAGGAGCGGAGAGGAGCGTCTGTAGCAACGGCGCAGCGACGTCACGCCCCACGTGACTGCGCGCGCTCCGCCCTCCGCTCCGTGGCTGCGCGCGCCCCGCGCATTGCCTGTGGTGATGAAGGCCGGCGGCGAGACGCCGAACGAAAGCGTGCGAAGCGAGCCGAGCACCCCGAAGCCGATCTGGCGCGGGGACGCGCGATGCGTGAGCGAGCGCGGGCCCTCGAATTCGATCGGCCGGACGCGCGCTTCAAGCGAGACTTCCTGGACCGCAGCTTCGAATATAGCTGCGTGGTGTGCGATCGACTGTGGTTCGACAACAACCTGAGCCCCATCTCGGGCGTGCGCAACGCTGCCAACAAGTTCAACGCGTTGCGGGTTCTTTGGAACGAGTTCGGAAGACAGATCATCATCATCAGTAAAAGTGCTTTGCACTTAAAAACGGCCAGACCTCCGTGGGTCGGCTGGCGCGTGCTCTCTCGCTGCCGTCTCCTTCGCTCGGCTCTGCAGTTTAGTCGCGCGCGCCCCCTCATAGCATCACCCCGTGCTTCGCACTTCCTTATACTCCCCTTCGGGGAAATGCGGGTTTTTTCATTAGGGGAGTTAGGCGGTTATGCCGAATGGGAGAATTGAAGTCCTTCATGCGGAAGAGCCCTCGCAGCTTTGAGATACAAGAAAAGCGCATCTGATAATTATTGTGGCGTAATGAAATTCAACCAAATTCAACGGCGAAACCGAAACTGAAGCACTGATGAGCGCAACAAGCAGACAAACAGAATGACGTCACTGTTCAAGACAACGTTTACAGAGCGTTTACAACGCCTCCACGTTCGTGGACGTATGGGTGCCATGCGTGCTATAAGTGCAAGAGCAGCTCGCACACCCACTCAACGAAGTCAGTTGGTGTTTGATATAACGAGGCCCACTCATTCTGGACGTCTCAGAAGAATATGGTAGTAGCGCTCTTCCACGTTTCGGTTTCGGTTTCGCCGCTGAACTTGGGTGAATTTTACTTCGCAAATATTACTAGAGGCCGCTTTTCCGAAATTTCAAAGTGCAACGGGTTCTTGGCAGGATCGACTTCTATTTCCCCATTTGACGTAACCGCCTAACTCCACTAATTAGAAAGTTATTTATTTAACTTTCTTAATTACTGCCCGACATTATCTCTTTAGGAAGGAAGGAAGGAAGAAACAAGCGGAAAGACAGGGAGGTTAGCCAGTTCATAGACCGGCTGGCTACCCTGTGCTGGGGGAAGGGGTAAGGGGGATAAAAGATGATAGAGGAGAGATGTTAGAAAAAAAGGAGAGCAAGAAAAGAAAAAGAAAAAGAGAGGGGAAAAAAGAAAACGAGAATATGTCACTACTTAGAGTCTGTCTCTAAGACCAGTTGTCCGCAAGAAGCGCAATAATGCTTTTAAAGCCTTCTGTGCTGACGATGGACTCGGCCAGGGTCCCAAGACCCTTTGTTCCGACAAAGGGCGATTGTCAAGTTTATCTAGCGCATTGGAAAGTACTTGTCTTGGCGCACTGAAACGGGGACACTCACACAGAAGATGGGAGATCGTTTCTTCGCAGCTGCAGTAATTGCATGTGGAGTTGTTGGCCATTCCAATCAGACAGGAGTAGGCATTCGTGAAGGCCACGCCAAGCCACAGGCGGCACAGAAGCGTCTCCTCAGCTCGCGATATTCCTGACGGAAGACGGAGCTGGAGATTGGGATCCAAGCTGTGTAGACGAGCGTTGGTGAATTCAGCCGAGTTCCACTGGGTAAGTGTGAGTTCACGTGCCAGCGAACGAAGTCTTGTAGCTGCGTCGGTTCTTGAGAACGGTATATCTGCGCAGTGGTCACTGTCATGTGCAGATCGGGCGGCCTCATCCGCACGGTCGTTACCGTATATACCACAATGACCCGGTATCCACTGATACGCTATGTTGTGTTGTTTCTCGACTGCATGGTGGTGGAGGAGCCTTATAGCAGCGACTAACTGCTCATTAGGTCCATAACGAAATGGCGACATAAGACACTGAAAAGCTGCCTTGGAGTCAGAGAAGATGGACCAAGCTTGCGAAGGTTCTTCAATTACAAATTCTAGGGCTGCACGGATGGCGGCGAGTTCTGCGGTCGTTGATGATGTCAGATGCGTTGTTTTGAATTTTATGGTGATTGACTTCGCGGGAATAAATACTGCCCCTGCTGAGCTTGCAGAGGAGACAGATCCGTCCGTGTAAATGTGAAGGCGTCCGCTGTGTTTCTCATGCAGGTACAGTAGTGTGGCTTGTTGTAGGGCTAAATATGACGACTGTTTCTTCTTTTGGATTCCGGGAATGGTGAGTAGGGCTTCGAGTGGGTGTAGGCACCACAATGGTAACGGCGGTCTTTCTGCATGCGTGAAGGTCGAGGGAATCACTGCTCGATGTGATGCTACAGTACCACTGAACGCAGAGTGCGGCCTAGATGTAGGAAGTGACGCGAGGTGGTGCGACGGAATCCGAGCAAAATGTCTGATGTGCATTCTCACAGCATCGACGCGTATGTATGTAGTGATTGGATGGTCACGCGCGATGACGACAGTCGCTGCTGTAGATGTGCATCTCGGAAGGCCAAGGCATATTTTCAGTGCTTGAGCTTGAAGCGACTGTAGGACACGTACGTTCGTTCTTCGGGTTTTACAAAGCACAGGTAGGCTGTAGCGCATGAAACCGAGGAACAGAACGGTGTAAAGTTGAAGCATCGCTCGCACAGATGCACCCCACGATTTTCCAGCAAGAAACCTTAAGACGTGGGTGATCATGGTCAGTTTCTTCTTCATGTAGGCGATGTGAGGGCTCCAGGACAGGTCGCGATCGATTATGACCCCCAGAAAGCGGTGGGTCTTCTCATAAGTGATAGCATGGCCGTTGATTTTAATTACGTACGGGCCCATCGCCTTGCGCGTGAAGGCAACAAGTGAGCACTTTTCTGATGACAGCTCCAGCCCCCGTCCTTGAAGGTACTTTGTCGTCAGTGTAGCCGCTCTCTGAAGCCTGGCACGTACGTGAAGACGCGTCACCCCCGAAGCCCAGATGCAGATATCATCGGCATATATTGATAGATGAACAGACCGTGGAAGTGCGTCAACCAGGCCGAGAAGCGCTAAGTTAAAAAGTGTGGGGCTCAGAACTCCACCTTGAGGCACACCGCGACAGGTGTAATGGTGCGTGGTTGGACCATCTTCAGTCTGTACAAAGAAGGTCCTGGCCTTCAAATAGCTGTCAATCCATTGGTAAACACGGCCCCCTAATCCAATACTTCCCAAGACATTCAGAATGGCTTCATGCGATACGTTGTCGTAGGCGCCTTTCACGTCCAAGAACATCGCCGCAGTTAATCTTTTTAGGTTCTTTTGCTGTTGCACCGACGAAACCAGGTCGATAACGTTATCGATGGACGACCGTCCACGCCGAAAGCCGGTCATAGCCTCAGGGTATATAGTGCTCCAGGTACCACTCTAGGCGAGTCAGTACCATCCTCTCCATCACTTTTCCAAAACAACTGGCAAGTGCGATGGGGCGATATGAGGTCAAGTCTAGAGGAGATTTACCTGGCTTAAGCAGAGGAACGAGGCGGCTGGATTTCCACGAAGAAGGGACCAGTCCGTTGCACCATGAGTCATTGTACACGGCCAAAAGGGCACGCCGAGCTGCTTGACCGAGGTTGCAAAGTGCCAGATAGGTGACCCCATCAGGTCCAGGTGATGAAGATCGCTTGCATGCAGTCAAGGCTGCCTGAAGTTCCTCTGGAGAGAACAGATTGTCCATTCTTGAATCTTTTGAACCCGGCGCGCTTCCTAGGTAACGCGTGGTGGACGCGGACACCTGACCGGCAACCTTCACGCAGAAATCTTCTGCAACTTCAATTTCACGGCGACCTTGGTGGAGAGCAAGGCATTTGAAGGGGCGATGTTGGTGCGGCGATGTTCGTAGGCCGCGAACAATCCTCCATATCTGCGATAGAGGCTTGTGTGGATCAAGCGACTCGCACAAAGATTTCCACCTGAATGACTGGAGTGAGTTGATTCGACGCTGAATCTTCTTCTGCAGACGTCTTGCCTCCCTCAAGTCGTAAATGGATTTTGTGCGCCTATAGCGTCGTTCGGCACGGCGACGGATAGCTCTGAGCCGCTCCAATTCCGCTTCATACTCGCAAAATTTCGATGCAGGTTCAAAATTATAAGTAGCTTCGTGAGCAGCATCTCTGATCATACTCTCCAGATTTTCGAGAGGACGAGCTTCATTTTCCTGACACCGCTCTTCTGTTAGCGACCTGAACTTTGGCCAGTCGATGCGAGGCGTAGCGGTGAAATTTTGTAATTTGCTCAGGCCCTTGATTTTTATATAGGTCGGAATGTGGTCACTCCCATGGGTCTCATTATCTGCAAACCACTGCACCTTGTGAGTGAGGCTTCGTGACACAAACGTGAGGTCGAGGCAGCTGCTGTATGTCGATCCCCGTAGAAACGTAGGACTGCCGTCGTTTACGCAGCGCAGCTCTTGATCCGACGCAAAGGAGACAACTTGTCTTCCACGACGATCCATCTTCAGACTTCCCCATAGTGGGTGGTGAGCGTTGAAATCACCGGTAACAATCCACGGTCCAGGAGTCGCTGATAAAATTGCGCTTAGTCTTGCAGAGTCAAAACGGCTTGAAGGTGAAATATATGCACCTACTAGAGTGAAAGTGAAGTCCCTGCGTTTTACTGTCAGGCAGACATACTGGTTGTTATCATCAGGTGTTACTGGGTGTTCGATATAGGTAAGCTCGCATCTGATATAAACGATGACTTTACTCTGCTCGTTGCAGGTAGCCGACTTGAAGGCTTCGTACCTAGATAACCGTATTGCATTGTGAAGGCGTGGCTCGCAAATGACGATAATGGGGAATTGGTTCTTGAACACAAACGGTCGAATATCCGATATGCGGGTTTTGAGGCCTCGGGCATTCCATTGGAAAATCGATGCTTCTTTGACATCTTTACGGAAGGCTTGCAGAGGAGGAGCCATGGTGCTTTTCCAGGCTTGACAGCACCGGGTTCATTGCGTCCAATATTTGAAGTGCACTCTTAGCCGCCGGAGTGTTGATGCTAGTTAGGAGCGCACGAATCGTATTCATGAGGGCCCTTACCATGGCTACGATCTCCTTATCTCGACTATCCCCGCACTGTCGTTCGGAAGTGATTTGAGACGAGCGACGCTGTGGCTCTGTTGGCGGGTCCACCGTCGGCAGCGCTGGCCATGCGTCAGGTGGGCCGATGATGCTCGCGACTTTCTTGGACTGTTCGTTGTCGGTGTTGCTGGACGCTTGTGGTGATGTATGGACGGTCATTTGGAGAGGTGCGTTCCCAGCTTCGGCAGCAGGCTGAGGAGGCCTCCGGCGACGAGAACGCCGGCGTCGCACCTTGGCAGCAGCCTCTCTGTGGGTTGAGCCGTCCCGGACCATTTGCCTCAACACTCTTCACAATTGCTTTTTCTGTAGCCGTAGGCATAATAGGAAGGCTAAAAATTTTGACTTTTTAAAACCATTTTTTGAATATTCAGAAAACCGGAAGTACGTGCTCGACCGGAAGTGCCTGGAAGAGAACCAAGAGTGTCACTCGGTGCCTGCGGCAAAAACATATGACAAGATACACCACGTCAGACAATTAACCGTTATCTTCCAGGCACTTCCGGTCGAGCACGTACTTCCGGTTTTCTGAATATTCAAAAAATGGTTTTAAAAAGTCAAAATTTTTAGCCTTCCTATTATGCCTACGGCTACAGAAAAAGCAATTGTGAAGGTGTCGAACAAATATCGCATGTTAAGGCAGGTAGCGCAAAGAAACACGGACACATGCGCTTGTGTCCGTGCTTCTTTGCGCTACTTGCCTTAACATGAGTTCCCACAATCTAGCCCAGTTATCCGTTCTCGTAAATATCGCATTTCCCTGATTTTCGAGGACCTTGGACACATTTCTTCAAACAACCTGTATACTCGCTCTGCTGTTTTTAGGTTAGATAACGGTTAATTGTCTGACGTGGTGTATCTTGTCATATGTTTTTGCCGCAGGCACCGAGTGACACTCTTGGTTCTCTTCCAGGCACTTCCGGTCGAGCACGTACTTCCGGTTTTCTGAATATTCAAAAAATGGTTTTAAAAAGTCAAAATTTTATGAAATGGGTGGTTCTGGTTCAAAGTAAGAGTTATTGGATAATTATTATGTGGTAGGATCAGTCAACTTAAGATAAACGCCAATTAACTGTCACGATAATTCATGAAAATTAATTGAATAAGTTCTCTGAAAGAGCAGATGGTTTTCTTTCGAGCAGCTGGGACCGTTGTGGGACATGGCGGAGCTGATCTCAACAACGCGCTTTGCCTGTGGCATCTGACACGCACTTCAGCAGTGCGACGAAACAAAAAGTTAGCCCAAGCAATACTCAAAGAACATGAAAGCTGACGTGAGAGTTCCACTACCAGACATGTAAGGTGTTGCAGACACCTAAATCAAGGATTATAGTCGCCTCCATATTTTTATCTTTTAATAATAAATCCAATAATTGCTGGACATTAATGATTATATCCTAAAGTGTTACCTGGCAGGTAAAGCGCCCACGCAGGTGATATTTATACACGGTTGTCCTAAAAGAATTTTGCAGAATAATAAGTTAAATTTTTTAATAAACAAGAGATTGGAGAGGGGCGAAGCGTTTAGGGAAGGGTGTTTCAGCTCCACTAATGTGAAACCTGTGGAGGGGCGAAGCATGAAGTGTGCGCCGGGGTTTCTGACAGCAAAATAACTGCTAATGGGCGATTAGAGACAGAAGAAAGATAAGACACAGAGACCCGCAGTCCATTTATAGTTAACGTGCAAGTTGCGAATCTTTATTGCTCAACTGCGCACAAGAGAAATCTCCCACCTGCACTACATTGCAGGTCAAGATCCAGTGCCTATATATGCGGGGTGGCCGGTAAACGGTTGTGCAGAGCGAGCATTCGGTCCTTTCAATCAAGCAACTCGCTAGAAGACGCTGCCTGCGTCGGCGTTGTCTCTCGAGGACGAGGGTGCGTTCTCGTTCTTCGCGAGCTGGTAGATCAGCGTTCATCGCAGAGCGTTTCCATAGTCAACGCTCGCCGTTCCCTCTCTCTCACCACACGGAGAGCGCTGAGGTGGTGGCGCCCTCTCTTGGGCCTAAGCAAATGGAAAGTACACGACGATGTACGCAGCGACAGCAGACGACTATGCCCGCCGACACACCGACACACTATGGTGATTCGCCTCTAAAATAACTCTCATGCTTCGTAAGCATCCATGAAGGAACACGGACTCTGGACCACATGTCGCTGTCAGAGATGGCAGAGCCATGTGTGAGACTGGTCTAGTTTGACTAGGCCAGTGTGCGAAACAGTTAATTCAATCCCCTTCTTTAGTCTATCATCTCTAGCGGCGCTTTTTTTGTCACAGTGGTAGTGCAACCTGATAAAATTTCAGTGTAGCATGAATGCTCTTGTTGCTTTCCATGCTTTGAATAAACGCAAATTCATATCTACTCGAGATCTCGACTTGTGAGATCGGCCTAGTATTCAGGCATATTATCTTTCAGCAAAATATTCCCACGTATTTTTTAGCCACGAGCACGAGTTACGGTGCAATATCACCTGTTTCACAACGTGAAGATTGCGGTAATGTGGGCAGCAACAAATTTATTCAGTCGTAATTGCGCAGTACGGGACCCTAAAAGCTGGATTATCTCGTATTTTTGTAAAAGCGACGCTAGGAAGGACAAGTTGGGAGCCGAGAGATGTTCAATGGCATCTGTCCCATAATAAAGTCCTGCTTCCTTAATGGTTTTCCATTGCGCCGATATACAGGCTTACCTGACACGTCGAATACACGGTGACTTCCGTAGGGCAGTTACATTTCTATGTAACGGCGGTACTCGTCTTGGAGCGCAGGCGTCAGTTTATCGCGGAAAGGTATGCGCTCTGGCGCATTTACGTGCGTATCATAAGCAGCGTTCATTGGCGGAAGTGCCTCTCGACGGGGAGGATACCAGAATCTTGGAAGAATGCCAACATCATCATGATCCATAAGAAAGGGGACGTCAAGGACCTGAAAAATTACAGACCCGTAAGCTTACTGTCCGTTGTCTACAAGCTATTTACAAAAGTAATTGCTAACAGAATTAATACGACATTAGAGTTCAATCAACCAAGGGACCAGGCAGGATTTCGTACAGGATTCTCAACAATAGACCATATTCATACTATCAATCAGGTGATAGAGAAATGCGCGGAATACAACCAACCCCTATACATAGCCTTCATAGATTACGAGAAGGCATTTGATTCGGTGGAGACATCAGCAGTCATGCAGGCACTGCGGAATCAAGGCATCGACGAAGCCCACATAAACATAATGGAAGAAATCTACAGCGGATCCACAGCCACTATAGTCCTCCATAAAGAAAGCGACAGAATCCCAATAAAGAAGGGCGTACGGCAGAGAGACACGATCTCTCCAATGTTATTCACCGCGTGTTTACAGGTGGTTTTCAGGGCCCTAGATTGGGAAGAGTTAGGGATAAGAGTTAATGAAGAGTATCTCAGTAACCTACGATTCGCTGATGACATTGCATTGATGAGTAACGCGGGAGACGAATTGCAGCGCATGATTACTGAACCGGATACGGAAAGTAGTAGAGTAGGTCTGAAAATTAATATGCATAAAACTAAAGTAATGTGGAACAATCTTGGCAGAGAACGGCGCTTTGCGATAGGTGGCGAGACACTGGAAGTTGTAAAGGAGTACGTCTACTTAGGGCAGGTAGTAACCGCAGAGCCGAACCATGAGAGTGAAATAACTAGAAGAATAAGGATGGGTTGGGGCTCATTCTGCAAGCATTATCAAATCATGAATAGTAGTCTACCACTATCCCTCAAGAGGAAGGTATATAACAGCTGCATCTTATCGGTACTTACCTACGGAGCAGAAACCTGGAGACTTACAAAGAGGGTTCAACTTAAATTAAGGACGACGCAGCGAGCGATGGAAAGGAAAATGATAGGTGTAACCTTAAGAGACAGGAAGAGAGCAGAGTGGGTCAGGGAACAAACGGGGGTTAAGGACATCATAGTTGAAATCAAGAAGAAGAAATGGATATGGGCCGGGCACGTAGCACGTCGGCAGGATAACCGGTGGTCATTAAGGGTAACTGACTGGATTGGATTCCAAGAGATGGCAAACACCGTTGGGGGAGACAGAAAATTAGGTGGGTAGATGAGATTAAGAAGTTTGCAGGTACAACGTGGCAGCAGAAAGCACAGGACCGGGTCGATTGGCGGAACATGGGAGAGGCCTTTGCCCTGCAGTGGCCGTAGACAGGCTGATGATGATGATGATGATGATTGGCGGATCCCAGCGGGGTTGATAAACGCTAGGCTATAAGTGGCAGAGTCGTAGCAATGCACATGTAATACCTGTCACAGTGCTGTAAGAACCGATAGCGAACACTGCAGGACTGTATACAACGTCAGCCAGCCCAAGCCTAAATTGGTTTGTGCTTTACAGTATCAGCACGCGCTAGTATTTCACCGCAAACTTTTCGAATAAGTTTTTCGGAGCTGGTGTCGAGGGGCGTTCTGGAATTTGTTCTAGCAGATTCGCTCTGCAAATTTGTCTTGTGGGATTTATGAGTTTGACTACGGTTTTAGAATTTAGAATTAGCCCCGCCACGGTGGTCTAATGGCTATGGCGTTCGACTGCTCACCCCGAGGTCGTGGGATCGAAATCCGGCCGCGGCGGCTGCATTTTTGGTGGAGGTGAAAATGTTTGAGGCCCGTGTACTTAGATTTAGGTGCATGTTAAAGAACCCAAGGTGGTGGAAATTTCCGGAGCGCTCCACTACGGCGTCCCTCATAATCATATCGTGGTTTTGGGACGTTAAATCCCAGATATTATTATTAAAAGTGAGAATTAAAAAGTTAATGTGGAACATATTTATATGATTTGAATATGCATTTCCGTGCTTGAGTAATCTAATGTAAGGGCCATCTGTGTAAAATGCTGCTGGTAAGCTTGAACACCCTGTAGTTTTTGTTCATTCGTTAGACAGAAACATTGGCTGTGGAGGTTGGGAGATGGAAGTCAAAATATTTCATGCAGATTTACAACAGTGAACCGCAATCTTTGCTAAGTTTCTTCGTATCCGGCAGAAAGAGATGCCACGACAGTTGCTGCTTGTTTGCCCCCGTTTGTCCAAATTTCCCCTGACAGCGAAGCACGACTCACTCATCCACCGTGCTACTTCCCGGCCTCGTTAAAAGGGAAGCATAAACACATTTTCCAAGCTTTGAAGTCTCTCGACTCAGCCTGAGGCAAGGAGTTCGGTTTAGACGAACCCACGGAAGTGGTGAAGCCCAGCGTGGACTTCACTTAAACCGTGATTAAGCGGCGTCGACGGCACTGTCTAGCCCATGAATGCTCTCTTGCCGAGCTGACGCAAACTGGGAGTGAAGGAGTTAAGCTTGTCACTGGGGACTTAGGTCCCGCGGATTTACAAAGAATGAAAGGCTTCAGGGCATCGGAAGCTCTAGAGGTCTTCAATGTTCTTTGTATTGCTTTCAAGACTGTCACAAAGTAGCACATGGTTACCGTGCTGTGCAGACGCAAAATTTTTAATGGAGACTCGTAAACGCCGGTTCTTCCAAAGATGCCAGCGCCCTGTGCATAAGACACTGTTTTTTCTTTAAAAGTTGACTACAGAATGTGGTTTAACTTTAAACCGAATGGCGCAGCAGTGCCGAACACCTTATATGCAAATATTAGAGCTACCCCAGGAACACCTTGCTCGGAATATGTAGTACAAATATACCGGCTTTTCAGTGAACGTAATTTCATAGGTGTAGAAATCCACGTTGAAATATCTGAAAGCATCGATTGTTGCTTTTCCTACCTGAGGATGAGACAACCCTAACATTTTTTGCCACTGCATTGGTTTTGTTTATAGATAGATAGATAGATAGATAGATAGATAGATAGATAGATAGATAGATAGATAGATAGATAGATAGATAGATAGATAGATAGATAGATAGATAGATAGATAGATAGATAGATAGATAGATAGATAGATAGATAGATAGATAGATAGATAGATAGATAGATAGATAGATAGATAGATAGCCATGAATTCCGTTTTCTAGGTGTGGCTGTAGAAAATTGCAGACGGCTTAACTTCGCCTAAGGCTGACTATTACTCTAACGCTTCGTAAATTACCGTGCGAACACTTGTCCCTGTCGACTGAAATATAGCTTGCTAACAGGCTGCTTATCTAAGTAAGCGAACGAATCTATTCAAGGTTATGAGCAGCAAATAGAACTCACTTTAATTTGCTGTGCGATTTTATTTTGTTGGTACGTTGTTTCTTACTTCTCTAAAGCACTCAAAATCCCTTTCCTTGTATCCAAGGTAGTCGTTGCAACTTGCCATAGTGGAAAGAAAAAGAAAAGTAAAGCTTGCCACTGGTTTACTTTCGGCTTGGATTAATATTTTGATTTCCCTTGGTGCCTGTTTCCCCATTTGAATATATAATTTTTGGAGAAAAGTCCCAATGGAGTAACTGTAGTTTGCCTTTATATGAATCAAAAGCTGCCGTAACTTGTCTATTTTTTCTTTTTTTTTCTTTTTTTGCACTCGAAGACATACGTGGGCTTGAATGATGAATCGTTGTCGCTAAGCAGATGAAGCATGCTTCTCTTGCAGATAATATGAATTACCAAATATTTTTTTTTTGCTGCTATGAATTTTGACATGCTTCAATCACAGGAATGTTGTTATATCAAAACATGAAAAAGATAAAATATGTTCGTAGAAAAGTAAGTGTGTAGTAGTAAGGACAGCTGTTTGTTACTATTTTGTGTGCTATATTTCTCCCTAAGTAAATCTGACCGCACGGAGTTTAGACCATGTGCAAGTAAAGGAAAGCATTTCATTAAAAGGACCGAAAACTGGGCAGTGTGATTAGATTCTGGTATAAATGAAAAGACCATGAAATATAGTGAGAGATTCCAGCATACTTTTCGCGTTGCGAGTAGGATTTATATTTTAAATTGTGCTTAAAAGTAACAAAAACCGGTATGTCGCGCAGCCTAGCGGAAGAGCCTTGAAGCAGAATTATGAGGACGGTCTCTTCGCTGTACGTAGGCTGATGCTGTAATGCGCGTCATAATTGGTCCTCAAAGTTAGAGTATGTATATTATTATCTATCCCCGCTTTGTTCTGTGCTGCCTACGAGGTAAAAGGAGTTGCACGGAGAGAAGCGGCGCTGCCTTCGCGGCCGCCAGTGGCTCATGTCCAGCCGTAGCCCACGCACGCGGAGTGCACGCATGCGCAGTAAACCGCCGCGCTTGAACCCGAACCGTTCTCGCGCTCACTGTTTGCAGCATGTGTTGCCAATTATGTATAAGACTTCATATTCGCCGCAGTTAGAAAAATTCTCTTTAAAAATGTTTGACGGTGTTTTCCACGTTACCATTTCCTGGCTTGACACTTTGACCAGTTAGCTTTCTGCTGCTCTAAAGAAAATAGGTGCCCTAAAAATTGATTGTCAGTCACTTTCAGTAATACAAGGCCGCCACAAATGAAATGGATGGAGACGGTATGCATTAAGATGTGTCCCTGCCGTGTCGTAGTATACGGCGCGCAGTCTGTAATTTCTTGGATGGTACAATGCCCAGAATAAGGGATCAGCTTCTTATTGTGTCAGAAATGTGCAAGTTCCTCAAACGCAGTAGATTATCATTAACTGAAGAAGGTGCAATCAACAGTGTGTTCTGCTGTCATTGTTGTAACGAAAGCAAGTACCCGTCAGTTGACTGTTCGATAATACACGTACCTAAAACTGAGTTCTATAATGGCCGCACTGTCTTGCCAATTTCCCTAGTTCAGTCTTTTTTTTAAACATGCGAATTTCTAAATAGCACAGTCATTTTCTATCTAACTCTGTGCCGCGAACACAAGGGTACCACAGTATTGGTAGCCACGAGCATTGAGCGGAACGAGGTCGTGGACAACGCTTTAAGCTCCTTTCTATAAGAATTTTTCTTTTCCGATACCTTCTAGTGTTATTTTTCGATTCCTACCCGGTGACACGAAGCGGCCCTTTGAGCACACAGACCTGTAACACGCAAACGAACACGCGTCATTCAAATCCTAATGCTGAACTGCTCGTTATAAGAAAGCCGTGCGCTGTCAATTGATGTGAACTCCACCATTTTCTTCCTTCAATATACTGACCGAGCACTTCAGGTTTTACACGCGGAAACGACTAAGACGTGCTTACGGGTCTCTTTACGAAGCGAGTGTGTCCCAAAGTGAAGCAAACAATTATTTAAGAGTGCTCATGGGTGGTGGTAAAAACATGAATGGAAATCAAAGCGGAGTGACGGCGCTGCAGAATAGACGTCTGTTAAAGCAAGGGATGTTGAGAAAGTACTTATTTTTTTATCCATTTATTCGTCTCGTCTTATATATTACTCGCCCGTGTTATTAGTACGTGTAGTATGTATTGTGTATATTGCCGCAAGTCTTATATTTCATGAGTTCAAGCTCCACCCACAAAGACTGTGGGCAACGCGCTGCGCAGGCCTCGCCGTGATGTGTAGGAAGCTTCGCGATAGTTTTGGAACAATCCGTTAAGATTGCGCGCCGCACGAGAATGTTCCAGCTTTGTCGAGAGATAACGCCGCCAACAGCGATATCGCTGGAAAGTTCGATAGCACCTGTATAAAAGCCGACGCACTTCGCCGCTTGTCAGTTGATCGACGGACGACGCCCTGTTCGCCGCTATCATTGTACAGCGTGTATTGCTGTAGTTCTAGTTCTCATTTTCCCGGCCACAAGTTCGGCCAAATAAACAGTTTCATTCTGCAAACGCCGACTGCTTTCTTCGTCGACGTCACGACCACGTGACATCTGGTGGAGGTGCTGCTCGTTCATGTTCCGGACGCCCCCGACAAGCCTTGAACCCAGCCCACGTCGCGAAGAAGACACCGACACCATCAGCGGCAGTCGAGCCAGCCGCAGACTGGAAGGACTACCCCCACAATACGAACCCCTACCGGACAAGACCAGGATCACAACGAAGAAGACAACAGCCACAATGACAACCGCTGTGGCGCCTACAACGGTCGTCATGCATCAACCGAGGGAGCCGCCGACATTCCGCGGATCACCATGCGAGGATCCAGAAAGCTGGCTGGAGGCATACGACCGAGTCTCCACGTTCAACAACTGGGACTGCGACGAGAAGCTACGCCACGTCTACTTCGCCCTTCAAGATGGCGCAAGGACCTGGTTCGAGAATCGAGAGTCCACGCTAACATCATGGGACCTCTTCCGCACCGGATTTCTCAACACCTTCACGAGCGTCATCCGGAAAGAAAGGGCTGAAACCCTTCTCGAGACCCGTGTACAGCTCCCCAATGAAAACGTCGGACTGTACACCGAAGAAATGACTCGACTATTCCGCCATGCCGATCCAGCCATGTCCGAAGAAAAGAAAGTTCGCTTCCTGATGCGGGGAGTGAAGGAAGAACTCTTCGCCGGACTTGTGCGCAACCCGCCGAAGACGGTCTCGGAATTCCTTTCAGAGGCCACCACAATCGAAAAGGCACTAGAAATCCGCACTAGGCAGTACAACCGCCGCATTCCTACGACGACCTACGGGGAGGTTCAGGCGCTGCAGTCTGATGACCTGCGTGACACCATCAGAGCGATTGTGAGGGAAGAGCTGCGCAAACTGTTACCTTCGCCGCAGCATCAAGTGCATTCAATCGCCGACGTTGTCCGCGAGGAAGTCCGGCAATCGCTTGGAATTCCCGAAGCACCGCAGGCTCAGCCGGAAGCAATGAGCTATGCTGCTGCAGCCCGACGCAACGCCCCACCCCCTCGCCCACGTCAAGACGCCGCGTCGCCGCAGCAGTTCCGCCGCCAGGCACCGCCGCCACCACCACCGACGCCATACCGCCCGCCGACAGGACAACGCTGCGCCCCCCGAAAGACCGACGTTTGGCGTGCCCCTGACAACCGGCCGCTCTGCTATCACTGCGGGGAAGCCGGCCACACATACCGCCGATGCCAGTATCGACAGATGGGGCTACGCGGATTCGCCGTTAACGCGCCGCGCCCGCAGCCAGGCGAACGGCCTCGCGACATCGACGACTACCTCACCGGAACACAGTGGGAAGAACGACGAGCTTCCCGCTCGCCGTCGCCCGGCCGCTACATGTCACCGCACCGCCGGCAGTACACTGGCCCAAACCGGGGCCGGTCGCCTAGCCCGTATCCGGGAAACTAAGGGCAGCAACCGATGGAGGTGCGGTTGCTGTACGACGAAATGCCGAAGATCCTCCGCGGCCGCCGACGACGACAACGCGACGAGACCTTCAGAACACGACGCAAACCGGACGGAGCCCTCACGACGAAACTTCGCGGCCCGAAGAAAACCTGACGACGCAACGTAGAAACAGCGGGACAAATCGACGAAGCCGTGATCCGACGCCACGACCTAACCGCAACGCAAGACGACGGACTAGCGACCTCGATGTCCTTATCGACGGCCACAGCATCACAGCTCTCGTCGACACCGGAGCCGACTATTCCGTCGTCAGTGGGCCATTCGCCACCAAGCTGAAGAAAGTAAAGACCGCTTGGAGTGGACCCGAAATCCGGACAGCTGGAGGCCACCTGATAACACCGATTGGTGTCTGCACGGCGAGAGTCACCATCAATAACCACACTTATCCTGCGAGCTTTGTAATCCTACAAAACTGCTCCAGGGATGTGATACTCGGAATGGACTTCCTAAGTGACCACGGCGCCGTTATCGACCTGAGGTCTGAGTCGATAACACTAACCTCAGACAAAGCGCTCCCGCCCCACCCGACGCCAGGGAACCATGCACTGAATGTGATAGAAGAGCAGGTGACCGTTCCGCCGCGCTCCAGCGTCATTATTTCCGTCGGCACTGAAAAACCTGCAAACCTTGAAGGCGTAATCGATGGCGATCAGCAACTACTCCTGAATCGTCAAATTTGCGTCGCAAGAGGTATCGCCGAGCTGCATGACGGTAAAGCAAAGGTACTGCTGACAAACTTCAGCCACGAATATAGGCACCTCAACATGGGTACGACGGTTGCCTACATCGACGAATGTGCAGCCGCCAGCGATGCTTTCGCCCTCTTCGATGCTGCCGAACCTGCTTCGACGAATAGAGGTCCCGAACCGGATTTTGACGTCAACCCGAGCCTTCCGAAGGTCAAGCAAGACCAGCTCAAAACCCTGCTCCTGCAATACAAGCACTGTTTCTCGTCGTCCTCGCGGGTCCGACAAACGCCCCTTGCTAAGCACCGCATTATAACAGAAGAAAATTCTCGACCACTCCGACAGAGCCCCTACAGAGTTTCGACGCGAGAACGTGAGGCCATAAAGAAACAAGTCGACGAAATGCTACGCGACGATATCATCCAGCCTTCAAAGAGTCCGTGGGCGTCACCCGTGGTATTAGTGAGGAAGAAGGACGGGACACTGCGCTTCTGCGTTGATTATCGGCGCCTGAATAAAATCACGAAGAAGGACGTGTACCCCCTCCCACGGATAGACGACACCCTGGATCGACTTCACAACGCAACGTACTTTTCGTCGATGGACCTCAAGACCGGCTATTGGCAGATCGAAGTAGATGAAAGAGACCGAGAAAAGACCGCTTTTATAACACCCGACGGCCTCTTTGAGTTCAAGGTCATGCCTTTCGGTCTTTGCGCGGCACCTGCGACGTTCCAGCGCGTCATGGACACCGTACTGGCTGGATTGAAGTGGCAGACGTGCCTTGTGTATTTGGACGACGTCGTCGTGTTTTCCTCGACCTTCGACGAGCATCTCCGGCGGCTTGAGGCAGTACTTCAAGCAATCAAGACCTCTGGACTGACCCTGAAGCCAGAAAAGTGCCGATTCGCATACGACGAGCTCCTGTTTCTCGGTCATGTGATCAGCAAGTCTGGAGTGCGCCCAGACCCGCGGAAAACAGCGGCCATCGCCGACTTCGCGCCTCCCACCGACAAGAAGGCCGTCCGCCGATTTCTCGGCTTATGCGCCTATTACAGACGCTTCGTCAAAAGCTTTTCACGCATCGCCGAACCACTCACGCTTCTCACGAAGACTAACGTGGAATTCAGGTGGGAACCGGAGCAAGTGCAAGCATTTGAGGAACTTAAACGACGCCTGCAGACGCCACCCATACTTGCGCATTTCGACGATTGCGCCGATACTGAAATACACACCGACGCAAGCAGCGTAGGACTCGGTGCCGTCCTTGTGCAAAAGACGGACGGGCTTGAAAGGGTTATCAGTTATGCTAGCCGGTCATTATCGAAGGCAGAAGCCAACTATTCCACAACAGAAAGGGAATGCCTCGCCATCATCTGGGCTACGTCAAAGTTTCGCCCCTACCTCTATGGCAGGCCCTTCAAAGTTGTCAGTGACCATCACGCCTTATGTTGGCTAGCTAACTTGAAGGACCCTTCAGGTCGTCTCGCACGATGGAGTCTGAGGCTTCAAGAATTCGACATTACCGTCGTGTACAAGTCCGGACGAAAACACTCTGACGCCGACTGCCTCTCTCGTGCCCCCGTCGACGCGCCGCCGCAAGACGACGACGATGACTGCTTCCTCGGAACTATAGGTGCCGACGACTTCGCCGAAAGACAACGAGCCGACGCGGAACTGGGGGGCCTTATGGAGTACCTCCAGTGCAAGACCGCCGTTGTTCCGAAGGTATTCAAGCGAGGACTGTCGTCGTTTTTCTTACGGAACGGCGTTCTCCTGAAAAAGAACTTCTCGCCACTTCGAACGGACTATCTTCTTGTCGTGCCCTCATCATTGCGACCAGAAGTCCTCCAGGCCCTACACGACTACCCGACGGCTGGACACCTCGGTGTTTCCCGCACGCTCGCCAGAATACAGGAAAAGTACTACTGGCCACGCCTTGCTGCCGACGTCGCCCACTACGTCAAGACTTGCCGAGATTGCCAGCGACGGAAGACACCGCCGACTAGGCCAGCGGGACTTCTGCAGCCAATCGAACCACCTCACCGGCCGTTCCAGCAAATCGGGATGGACCTGCTGGGGCCGTTCCCGACGTCGACTTCCGGCAACAAGTGGATCGTCGTAGCAACTGACTACCTTACCCGCTACGCCGAGACAAAGGCATTGCCCAAAGGCAGTGCCGCGGAGGTGGCCAAGTTCTTCGTGGAGAACATCGTCTTGCGTCATGGCGCCCCAGAGGTGCTCATCACAGACAGAGGTACCGCCTTTACAGCGGACCTAACTCAGGCGATCTTAAAATACAGCGAGACGAGCCACCGCCGCACCACCGCCTACCACCCGCAGACCAATGGCCTCACTGAGCGTCTAAATAAGACCATCGCCGACATGCTCGCCATGTACGTCGACGTTGAGCACAAGACGTGGGACGCCGTCCTTCCGTACGTGACCTTCGCTTACAACACGGCCGTCCAAGAAACGACGCAGATGACGCCGTACAAGTTGGTCTACGGAAGGAGCCCGGCGACGACGCTCGACGCCATGCTACCCAACGTCACCGACGAAGAAAATGTCGACGCCGCCGCTTACTTACAACGTGCCGAAGAAGCTCGACAGCTGGCCCGCCTGCGCATCAAGACCCAGCAGCACACCGACAGCCGTCGCTACAATCTTCGACGACGCTTCGTCGAGTACCAGCCCGGCGACCGTGTCTGGGTCTGGACGCCAATACGACGACGCGGACTGAGCGAGAAGCTTCTTCGACGATACTTCGGACCGTACAGGGTACTTCGACGTCTCGGCGCACTCGACTACGAGGTTGTCCCCGACGGCATCACGAACTCTCAGAGGCGCCGAGCTCGACCCGAGGTCGTGCATGTGGTGCGCCTTAAACCGTACTATGCTCGTTAACGCACCTAAGGACTCTAATGTTTGCTTTCTTTATTAGTTTTCTTTAGTATTGCATGTATTCATGTTCTGTTTTTAAGCATCGGGACGATGCTTTTTCAGAGGGGGGCATTGCCGCAAGTCTTATATTTCATGAGTTCAAGCTCCACCCACAAAGACTGTGGGCAACGCGCTGCGCAGGCCTCGCCGTGATGTGTAGGAAGCTTCGCGATAGTTTTGGAACAATCCGTTAAGATTGCGCGCCGCACGAGAATGTTCCAGCTTTGTCGAGAGATAACGCCGCCAACAGCGATATCGCTGGAAAGTTCGATAGCACCTGTATAAAAGCCGACGCACTTCGCCGCTTGTCAGTTGATCGACGGACGACGCCCTGTTCGCCGCTATCATTGTACAGCGTGTATTGCTGTAGTTCTAGTTCTCATTTTCCCGGCCACAAGTTCGGCCAAATAAACAGTTTCATTCTGCAAACGCCGACTGCTTTCTTCGTCGACGTCACGACCACGTGACAATATTTGTTTATCTTGATATGCAAAGTACATATAATAATGTACCACCTATATTATAGCCATAAGTATTTACTGTGGTGACTTCATGCATTATCATTTGATATTATTACTAATGCATTGTGACTATTGACAAGCACTAGCCCTCGGCCTCCATCAACCTTTATGCTTACAGCTTTCTTGCCAGGGGAGACTTCAACACAACGTTGTATGGATTGTGTGAACGAAGTTGAATTGATGGAGGTGACACATGGACTTAGGCGTTCCTGCTGTCATGGGGCGTACTGACACTGGAGTTCAAACCGCAGGTTTTCTTTGGTGATTCCCGCATACTAAGTGTATTTCTTATTTATTTTCTTCAAACGTTCCTTGCTGAATTAAATGCGAAGCATTTCTTAGCGAACCTCAGGCACTCTGGCCGAAGTCTATCTATCTATCTATCTATCTATCTATCTATCTATCTATCTATCTATCTATCTATCTATCTATCTATCTATCTATCTATCTATCTATCTATCTATCTATCTATCTATCTATCTATCTATCTATCTATCTATCTATCTATCTATCTTATCTATCTATCTATCTATCTATCTATCTATCTATCTATCTATCTATCTATCTATCTATCTATCTATCTATCTATCATACCAGGCTGGGCGATGGCCTAATGCTGACCGAGTATGACGTCAGATTGACTGAGAGCCGCTTTGTGACACGCGAAGAAGCCGCCGCTAAGTGCCCTGACGGCATACGGCTATACTAAAGCAACGCGGACGTCGACCGCTATAAGGCATGTTGCCTCGCCGCTGTGGACAATGTGTTATGTCATCCCACATGCGATAAAATAACTGGGTTTGAGAGCGGCAGATACACAAGGTGGCCCTGACCAAGGTGGCCAAGATGAACGCAAGCGACATGGGTGGCCTGCCGGCCTCAATTTTCCTGAGCATCGGCAAGCCATACATGATCACCGCCAACATCGCCGTAAGTGACGGCCTCTTTAATAGAAACATGGGCACCTTTGATACATCGAGTGTGAGGAACATGGCAACCTCGTGCGACTGTGGCTTGAATTTCTATTGTCCACGGTTCGCATTGTCATTCCAGCCAGGAAAATGCACATCACTACCGCATACCCCTTAAATAGAATTGAAATGGGTGCCCGCCGTAATGCGAACCACCATAACCACGATATATGCCAGAAAAACATCTCGCTAAAGAGGACAAAGTGCGCAAGCAAACGCAATAACTATACATAAGTCATAAAGGGCCACATACGCCCAGGTTGTCTACGGATGCGATAAGCGCCAACCACCGAAGTTGGTCTACGTAGCACTTTCCAGGGCTACCAGCCTCGACGGCCTATACCACACCAACGCAAAAGGTAACTTCGGGCTCCGACATGTCCCCGGCTCTATCGACCGACAGTCTGTCGACGGCATGACCCAGCTTGCAAACAGACCGCTAGTCTTGGAAAGGTCTAACGCCTCCATTCGATGCCAGAACCACTACAATCACCTAACGCTCGCCGCTCTCAACGTGCAGTCTGTGCACGCGCGCGTGCACGACCTATAAAAAGACGCTTTGCTCACAGAAACTGACGTTTTGGCGCTTTCTGAAACCTGAAGATATGAGCCCACTGTGTCGTCCACAACAAGCGGCTTCATTGCATTTGTGGAGACGTGGGCACATATAAGAACACGGCGATGCACAACTTCAATATAAGCCGCATCCCACTTTGCCGGCCGCAAGACACAGTACACACACAGAACACTCAGACAAGCAGCGGAATCAACGGGGTCTGCGTTGTGCGCATCAATCAAAATAACAAAGACATTGCGCTAGCCGCCATCTACGTGAGAACTGTCAAGCACCCCTTCCACACAAGCACACGGGTTCGTGAAATGTGCGTGCGTGCTCCATCATAACGGACAAGTATCAGCACTACATATCGGCTTTCCGCGTCTGGTGTTGGTAATACCTATGTTTCTGTTGGCATCGTTACGCAACTGTAAACAACTGGTTATATGACACACGTGCGACTCTTCAACATATGTGTGTGTGCATACCGTTTGCAAGTATCTTTAGCATCATTTCGTAACGTTTCGCTCAATATAAAAAATTACGCCACGGTCACCTTCCCGCCGCGTGCTTTGCATAACATCGATTCTCACAGCACGTGGGATCTGTCGAATTTTTGTCAGAAGGAACGTTAGTACTTACTAGAATTCAAAACTGAGCTAGTCGTTTCAGTGCAGCGCTTTGTTCAACGAGGGCGAAATTTCGGAGACAAGATAATCTTTTTCTTTCGTGTTTAATCTTTCCGAACTTGTGATAAAACGAAAAGGCAGGGTAAAAAGACAAATAGAGGAGTATATATGCACAAGAAATGGGATCACGTGCACGATACACTAAGGAAAAGGTAATATCGTGAACCACGAGCCGCACATGTGTATGCTACCTTGTACAATAAAGCGAAACCGGAAGGCATCACTGGATAACGCTGATAGCATCTTCTTTCCATTTGCTTTTTGTGTTTACTTTCCTCGCTTCTTTCTCTGCGCCGCAATCCACGCCTTCCTAATCTTGAAATGGCGCTGGGTACGTACCCCGCGTCCAGCGATCCCCAAGCCGCAAAAAATATAGGGCTGTCTGCTTCGAACCTGTAAGTCATTTGTCCTGCCCCTTTTTATTTTGTCGTTTTACTGGGCCTTCTTTGGCTTATCCTAGCAAACGTCACTTTTATCTTGGTCGATTTTACTACAAACGAAGGTTAGCCCTTCGCCGGCTGATTTTTCTAATAATAGTTGTCTGCTCCATTTCTTTTCTCGGTCAGTTTATCCTCGTCTTACCCTTCTCAGAGGGGGCGTCTAGCTCGCTATTCGCGGTAATTTTTTCTTTTTTTTGTCTCTGTGTGCGCTCCTCTGGAAGTCATCCATCTCGTGCTGCGATTTTCCTTCTACGGTCCACCATCAGAGCATTCTTCTCACTACTTCTCGCTTCCATTCTTCGGCCTCTATAGCGAGTTCGTTTCAAGCGAAGTTTCGAAGTTTCCAAAGGAAACTTCGGGAACTCTGAAACGGCATCACACGTATTGTCTTTTTTTTTCTGTGTCATCTAACACCGCCCTTATCCAGCCTAGTAAGATGTGGTAACTTTCAGTTGCAGCGTGAAGCCTGCTTTCAACCGCGAAGCCAAGTGTAATGTCGAGTGTCTTTACTGAAAAACGTTTTGCTGCGAGCTTTGATTTAAAATCGTGCGGAAGTTAAAAGTGTGGCTTGGTAAACCTGCGATTGGTTTTCAGAAAATGAAGCACAGGTCACAGCAGTAGGTTCGTGGGCACCAGGCATATTATATATTAGCCGAAAGCAACGAGTCCACGAGCCTACAGCAGTAGGTTCGTCGTCTCGTTGCCTTTGCTAATACTACGGCAGCTGGTTCCTTTTGATAATTAATTTGTTTTACCGAAGCTGTCACCAAATAGTACTGAAAAAAAAAGAAAGTGGCCTCGCATTTACTAAAAGGTAGTTACGCCAGGAGTGCTCTTTAAAGCTGACGTCAGCCGCTCATACACCTGACACTGTATTAGCGAAGGCAACGAAAGAGTTCCACTACTCGAATTCACGAAAGTTGCGAGGTAAAAACCAGCACTCGCCGTTCGCATTAGGCAGCCTTGCTTTATACTTCGTGCTACATTAATGGAAATCGTTTGGCGCTTTGTCGCAGTGCTCAATTTAGACTGGTGCACCTTTCAGTTATTATTCGCGGGTATTTCATTGGAACTCCGATTTCAAAGAACGTGTTCCCTTTCTCGTTTCGCCGCCTCACTTACATTCATTCCATATAGCTTCACTTTTCAACCAAAAAAGTGCAGATCTTGCGAAATTTATTTACGGCAGCTTCGTGAAGATGTCATGATAATCACATAGCCCTACTCGTTTGTGTCAAATACTTGTTTTATTATCGTCGTAGTGGTTTTTAGCCTATGATCAAAATGTTCAGCGAAGACGTTTGTGGGCGGTCAACAAAATCACTGAGAAACTCAGTTGCTAGCAATGAATGCTTCGTAATATTTTTATAAGAGGGAATGGAAAGAATGAATAACTTTTTTTTCTAGCATGGGGCGAACGTAAAGTTTTCAATACAGCAGACAGAATGCATGGTTAAGCTATAAATGCATTATTTGCCAAGCACCTAAGGAAAATGGGAAATGCCGTCATATATTAAAGAAAAACATTTCACTTTCTTCGAGCCAGTGGAGAAAGGCTTTTTAAAATAAACTGTATTCTCCTATCAATCCTGTTTGATGGGATGCCGTTGCGATATTATCAGGACCAGTAATGGTATTTCTTTCTCAAGAAATTTTGACGGACACCAAAATTTTGTCGTCGGATGAGAGTGCTTCGTTATGCAGGAAAGAATTTTCCGCTCATCTGAAGCCCCTTACAACAAGAGCCACTTTAAAAACAAAAGTGAACAGGCATTGATCACTCGCGATTTCGTGGAATCTCTTTGGAAAAATCCCATATGACACGTATGCCACGTATGATTCATGTGTTCATACCAAATTATTGGATACGACGCATATGTGTCATATGAGAATTATATGACGACTCGATGTAGACAACTCGATGTAGAACCCATTACCGAGCACGAATTATTTTTGAAGCTAGAAAAAGTAAAGGCAGAGAGTAGGTTGGTATTTCACGTGATAAGTGTTTGTTCAACCAGTGTAAATTTGCGCTTGATATATTTAAATACTTTCGCTTGCTTGTCTACCTTCGATAAGACTGCGTATGTGTGAGAATTTTTTTTATTTTACAAATGCATATTCTCTGTGGACCACGGCGCCCTTTTATACGTGCAATGATTATAACTAACAAGGGAGTTCAAATTAGCTTCAAATGCTCGTAAGTCCTTATTGTTGTGCTTTGCACGTGCGTTTTGTGCCTATTTATGCTATAATCTACATAAGGTTGATATGCTGTGTGGGCCGCCGGTCATTAACTGCCAGTGTAAGCACGAAAACTATTACTGTGCGTTCATATGTAGTTACTTAGACTTCATAATGTTCAACAAAAATGTATAATTATTTCAGCAATGTACTTTGCAGCAACGGCTGTCATACAACCTTGTTTGGGACCTCTTATGAGGTCCTAATGATTTGCTTGTAGTGCCTCCACGCACAAAGGTGTTGCTGTAACAATCGGTAGATGACGATTTGTTGGTCGATATCACTCTTTCGTCGTTTTACTCTCACTCAAATCAATTTTGGTAAACTCATAATTAACGGAGCGAACTGGGCCACAACAATGCAAAAATGAGAACACTTGACAGAGCGTCTTCGAAAAACAGTTTATTTAGCTCGCAAACAGAAATACAGATATGCAATCACATCTATACTTACGTTTCAAAGATTTTTTCGAACATGTTTTTGTGGTGCGGAATGCTCGAGCTGCAACATGAAATATAAGTTACTGTATATTATAAGAAAGCGATCTCGCACATTTGCCACTTACTTCAATGAGTAAATCTTTCTTTTGATGCATTCAACTTTTGCCTAATGAATGACTTCACGTTTTCTTTGCCGGAACGCCACGCTTGTTTAGGTGTAACAGTTTCTAAAATTTAAAAACGACAGTCGAATTATAACAGTGGTATTACGTCAGTTTTTTAATTGCATGACCACTTATTGGCAACTTCTTTCGGCATTTTGTCATTTTTAATTATTGATGAGCTGGGCATCCTCGCATAAATGAACTATATTAAGGTATCAGAATCTAAAATATATCGTTCTTCATTAAATAAAACACCTTGCTTTTGTAACGAATGAAATGCTAAATTCAGCGCAACCTGATATTTGTTTCCTTTTATGATGTATAGTCCTTGAAGTATCAGTCATGTATGTTTTTCCTTCTAATTTTTCACGCTTAGTTGTTCATTGCAGTAAGTTATCAAGATTTTTTTTTTTTGTATTTTAACAATGTAACTTAAGGTGTACAATACTCTATGAGGTGATGTACAAGGCAGAAAGCTGCGTTAAGGAAACGCACATGTGCGGGGAATGGGCAGGCCATTGCGGCTTCGGGCAAAGCGCTGCGGACTCGTCATATTGCTGTAATTTGTTTGAAGTGTGTTGAAGGAAACAACAAATACCACCACCGCTATGTGCATTTCGAGCATGCTCGCTGCGTTTAACCTTGTCCTCATTCTCATTCAGGGTCGATAGCCGTCCCATCTTCGTCCTTAACAGCTCGCACGCGCTGGAATCACATGTCTCATTTTCTGATCCTTTCCTTTACGAGATACCTACGAAATTCACTTACTGCCCGTGGCTTACACAGGCTCTTTGTATTAGTTGATACATTTTATGGGCTCTGCCAACGAGGCAGAACCGCTGCGATCATCATCGCCGCTATGTACCTTACATGTTCTCGAATACGAATCTTTAGGCAAGAGGGCGCCTAGAAATGCTGATATTTGTTCTAGATAATGGCTATCAAGCATGTGTGCTCTTGGATTCGGCACCTATTGCCACTGCGGCAGCACTTTCGACCCACTCCATTAAAGTGAACCCAGCTTTCGAGGTTGCCTTCGTCCTGCTCAACACTTCGCTGAATCGTTTAATGACTGGTGGACTCTTGTTCACTGCAGCTAGCTAGCAATGCATGTTTCGCGCCAATCGTAAGATGGGTTTTCGCAACTCTGCAATCTGCCTCCACATTAGGAGCCTGCTTAAATTATTCCCTGAGCGACGCAACTGAATGTTTATTTAACTTTGCAGGTGATGGTATTAATTATTCCTTTGTTTGACCACACGCCTAAATGATCATTTCGAGTAGTTATGAATACTGTCAGGGAAGGTCTTAGTAGGCACAGTACGTGGACCCTCAGTACAAAGCTCTGAGATAGGTTTCTTCATGTCATAAACATTCAATCACGAAGGCAAGCGGAATTACATGCAATGAAATATTAGTGAATGTCCCAGAAGTCGCAGCATGAAGCAACGATTGATATATAGTTATGATGAGGCGGTAAAGAAGAAAAATGGCGAATGTCAGTGTTCGATCAATGGGGTTAGAAGTAGATGTTTCCATCATTGCTTTCTTAGCGAACCCTGTCAGACTTTGTTGATCGCGGCAGTTTCTATCAATACGATGTTCAAAGGAAACTGAGTAAATTACAGCGGTAAAGAGAGAATTCCCACTGCCCGCGATTTCAATAACCTTAAGAATGGAAGCTGCCTTGTCATGGCCGTATTATTTCTCCCTACCGTGCTTGATCCGCAAAGTGTATGTTTAAGCCCTTAGTATCTAAACATCATTGCATCTGAACGTGCTATGTTCTTGAGTCTATTAAACGCGCAGTATCTCCCTTGACTCGACAGTAAACAATGGCCACTTCGCTCCTTTTCTCTGTGTACTTAGCAACTCACAAATTTATGTAGTGAAGCGGCAGCGACGCGAAGGAGGTGTAAATCGTAATAAAGAGAGGGCAGATGGTCGTACCGGCAACCTAATAGCAGTGGATCTTCAATCGTGATAAATAAGGTACGTGGCACATAAACAGCTGACACTGAGTACTAAGCCGCATTTGCCGGTGGGCGGGAACATCCCCGACACTCAAAATAAAAAGGTAGGAGTTAGTTTGCCTCGAAGTAAAGTTTCCGCATGTGTGCCCTCCATCTTTCCGGTGGTTCCCAAAGTCCTCCACCAGCTTCGCAATCTAAAAGCAACCCAGAATGTCTGAGATACAAAGAAGAACATTTTGTTCGAATGCTACGCCAGTGCAAAAAAGAAAGAACAAGAGAGCAAACCAAAAACTGATATAAAACAACAAAAGTGAAGCGAATAATGTAGCTTTATTTTCGGACTTGTCTCTGAACTGTACAGCTGAGCTTTTCGTGTTTACTTTTGTAGATCACTTTATGTGCATTAAAATATAGGACCATATATACCAGAATGAAGGCTGCCATACAAAATGAACTGATCCCATTCATCAGTGAAATGCTGTACAAAGTGAGCGAGAAGAGTTATAGAAATTCTGCTTAGTTTACATCTCGATAACTAATATAGTGTTATTAGCGGAACACCGACGTATATGGCTGCGTACAATACTACCAGCATCGTATATGAGTTGCATTATTATAGCCAACAGGACTGAATTGGCGTTCTTGTTATAGCATGATTGGCATTCGTAATTATACTGTAAGGATAAAAAGCACAAAGAGACCTATTCATGTAAACTTGAAATGACTGATTCGCTTCTTCGAGTTTTGATCAGTCGTATCTATGTTATGTTATTTCTATTGAATGTTAATCCAGCTTCTGTATGAGTTTCCCTTTCAGCATAACTACAATTTCGTCATCTAAACTGGTAGCGAAAGTTTAGGTAGAGAACCGTTACATTGGTTTATTTTTCTTGACTGCATAGACAATGGATTGCATTCAAACATGAAAACGTAGCCAGTGCGCTCCTCGTGTAGGTAGCCTTATGTGATTGTTTTTCTCTAGATCCGTAAGCTTGGAAGAGCAGAGCAACTAAATGAGCTGCCATCCACGAAAGTACATCCCATTTCCTAACTCAGACGGTGAGAGCGGATTACACTACCCCATATTTTGTGTGCCCTCTTTCTTTACCCTGCCAGCATAACTAGAGAGTTTTTTAACTAGTTGTCGTAAAGTTAATAAATTCAGATTACGTGTGCAAATATGGTGAAGGAAAATTCTTACGAAGAAACTGATGCAATTCCAAGCGCAGACGGGGAACAGTTTCCAAAAGAGTCTACTCAAATACATCATTATTTGTTATTTTTTTCTCCACCTCTTTGTCTGTTTTATCCACTAGGCCTGCTTAATTTTCGCCGCACTTTCTCTCAACAATTTCTTATAGATTCCCGCATATTTTCTCTTGGCTAACCTGCAGCGTAGCATTATAGTCCGTTCTCTCAAAATCAATCGCAGTTGCGCGCTCAAGCTCTTGCAAAACACGCTCGGCTTCTGCGAATCTCGGGCTTTGTTTTATAGGAAAAGGGGTAATTATTTTGCTAAAGCAGCTAAGCCTCCCTGAAATGCAAGTTTGTTCGAAATGAAAGAACAGAGGAAGTTTCATGTCATGGTCTTGAACTTTTAAACAAGGTCTAACTAAAGCTCCTTCCTTTTCATGTTTAATTTGACTATGTCTCGCACTTGCTCACAGTGTGAATGCAAAGGATTGATTTATTTCTTTGCAGTGTAATTAGGCTCTCAGATGCCACGGCTTCACTGCTTATTTCTTCTCATGAATTTCCAAGCGATTTTCTCAGAATCATAGCCTCTGCTGGCTGTTTCTTCATTTTTGGCAGTAGGTTTCTAGCTCGCACTGACAACGCCGCCTTATTTTTCCTCTACCCAACATCAGCAGAAAAGCAATATCAACACAATCCAGATCTCACAGCACTGCATAGGCTCTCGCTTTATGAAATATCGCTATAGAGCAGGTCAGTTAAGAACTTAAGGCCTCTGTGCGGTCAATTCTAAGATTTCTCTCGGTATTTTTTGTCCACGTTTTTATGGAAGCAAGCTCTTCTACGCTTTGACCATTTGTGTCCACCGGCATAATTTAATCAGCAACTATGGCGAGCGTCAGCGAGGGCTTTATAGCGCGGACAGCCGCTTTATTACCATAATGAAACCAATACGTAGATTTGAGTTGTATAATTCATTATTTGCCGAAGTTGCCCAAATTGTTGTATAATTATGTGAACAACGCTAGTGTTTATTGGCATTGTTTGGTGAAATGACTTGCTTTGTTCACCCGTCTGACAGTACACGCTTATCAAATGCCCAGTAGGATATAGGACAGTTTGAGATACAGAACGCTTGGCACAGTGAATAATCACCAATTAAGCAACATAACATTCATGATCGTCATTATTCAACGGTGTACTTTGGTGAGAGGCAGCGGTCCTTCACTTAATTTATGTATCTATATTAAGAAGTCTTTCACTTGGGCGAAATATACACGTACCTGCAAAGACAGGTTCATACACGTGTCTGCAGTGCGTGATACTCTTGATAGCGGGAGCCAGAATGATTGAAGGTACGGCGATAATGGTTATTTCGTGGGCTCTTTTAGCCGTACCGTGGCTCCAGAGAAAAATGAAATAACGTAGAGTATTAGGCGAGCTGGTATAGATTCATGTCGAAGTGAAGCGCAAGCAAAACTCGACACAGTAATGAACCCACAGGACAGGCGCTGTCCTGTGTGTCCTGTGTAGCGCCTGTCATGTGTGTTCTTTACTGTGTCTTGTTTTCCTTGCGCTTCACTTGGACACAAAAATGAAATGTTCCACGAAACAATCACTTCTGCACTTTTGAGCTCTTTAGTACCAGTCGCGCGACAAAAGTTCGTTGTAGGATATTCATTGGACGGTTTTTACACAGAGTAAATCTTTATTTTCTCAATGTCATCAGGAGGTAGTCCTTTAAAACACGCAAGGCTTGTGTAAATGTCACTTTTCGTAAATATCATAATAAAAACGTACATTGTGTCCTGATAATTGTCCCTCAATTTTCAATGCCAGGCGCATCCCTTGCATTAAAACGCCATCCGCTAAAATTTTCCTTCAGTAAAAGCAGTCTGAGGCGAAAGAGAACCACTACAGAAGACTCCTCCCGGAAGTGTTCTGTGATAAGCTCCACGGCATCGAGGCCACCTTGCCACTGAGAGTTGCAACGGGACAGCGACAAAGATCGATCAGCTTGTATGGTGTTTCATCAGTGAGATCCTTCGACATCATTAATAGCCACACCATTGAGACTCAATAAATCATCTCAAGAAAGCCCCGGCATTTCTTGTGGTCGCGTTGAGACTCTACCTTTTCTGTGGTCATCTTCATCAATGATTTTCCTACCTTTCTTTGTTCTCGAAGCTGTTTTCCTCCTCATTTCATTTCATTTATTTAATATCAAGGCGAAGAAATTACGGAGAATTGGGTTACAAAGGTGCATGAAGATAAAAGACAGCAAAGTGTGCATACCAAAAGTTCCTTATAAACAAAACAATATTATGTGAAATAATAAGAAACAACAATCTTGAGGGCAATAAATCAGTTATTGTTGCAATGGGGGCTGAGTTGTGTTTCCAGTGTGCACTTCTTCCTAAGATATAAAACGTATGTTTTATGTTTTTTCTTTGAACACATGCTAACACTACTGTTGAAGGAGACATTACATGCGAAGCTTTTTTAAGCCTATACAAACATTTATATTCGTATAGGCAACAAGCACACTGTCCCCCCTTGATTACTTCTTGAGCCCTAATACAAGGTGGACGTTATAAAACTGCTTTTTGAATGGTTTTTTCAGTAGTGTTAAGTTTTTGAATCCAGATAAAAGGTTTTTATTTCGATAAATGTCTGAAGAAAGAAAGAAAGAAAGTGATCAGCTTATCTTTTCTGTGGACCAGGGACACCCCACGGTGGCAGCAAGTGGAAGCTTCGCACCTCGGTGATGCTGCAGCAACTGAACACCTACAGAGTCAAGCTCGGAAAGTTATTAAATGCGAAGCATTTCTCAGCGAACTTCTGCGACTTTGAGCGTACTATCTATCTACTATCTATCTATCTATCTATCTCTATCTATATATCTACTCCTATCTATCTATCTATCTATATATCTATCTATCTATCTATTATTCTATCTATCTATCTATCTATCTATCTATCTATCTATCTATCTATCTATCTATCTATCTGTCTGTCTGTCTGTCTGTCTGTCTGTCTGTCTGTCGTCTGTCTATCTATCTATCTATCTATCTCATCTATCTATCTATCTATCTATCTATCTATCTATCTATCTATCTATCTATTACTTCTATCTATCTATCTATCTATCTATCTATCTATCTATCTCATCTATCTATCTGGCCGCCTCCGTCTGGGTGCTGTCATGATCGCCTCCTTAACTTGGTGTAGACCAAGACTGGCATGGAGGGTAAGAGGATTTGGCGAATAAACTGTCAGGCTCGTTATGAATAACGTGAAGACCCTGTCGCGTACGTCATCGAACGCTGTGATTCAGTGTTTATATCTTCCCAGAAACGGCGAGAACAGACATTGGTAATTTAAATGCGAGAGCGTAAACAAAGGGCGACAAAGGGCAAAGAATAAAAATCAGGATCCCAGCAGGAATCCAACCAAAGCATTCTGCGTGGCAGTCAGGTATCCTACCAAAGACTCACTCCAGGTCTAGAAGCTGTTTAGGAAAAACACCCTATGCCGGCATAATGTCGGTGCAACATCAAAAGTGGTTGTGGTGCTGGCTATCTAATTTTACAACAAAGCAATAAACACTAAATATGTGCTCTAATGAAACAGCCGTCATTTCGGGCTAACGTCAACTGTGGTTCTAGTGTTGGCTCCGCTTTTATAGCACTCTAATAAACATTACATTTTATTCCTCTGATTCAGCAAGCTATATTCAAGCGTTGCTCGACCCTGCATGATTACGCGCACGAAAGTTATGATATTCACATCATCGCACCGTAATGTGCACTTAGTTTTGATAACACTGACATGTGCGCCCTAAAGTGACTGCTGACGTTAGGTGAGGTCATAAGTTGTCCTTTCAACGCCAGTGTTGTAGACGTCTCTGGTAAGCCCACGATGTGCACACAGCTACTACGCTTTAAAAAATCACACCATCTCCCGCTAAAGGGGACCATGAGGCGATGCGAAGCAGTGTTTCGGCATGTAGAGCCCGCGTTTCAGAGGTGGCGGGTGAGGGGGAAAGGGGAGAGGGGAAGTGGAGAGGGGAAATGAGAGAGGGAGGGGAAAGCGAAAGGTACGGGGAGAGGGAAGGGGAGAGGTGATTTGGAGATGGGGATGGGAGAGGAGAAATGGGGGGACGGAAAAGGGGAGAGGGAAGGGGGAAAGGGAAGGGAGAGGTGATGTGTAGAGGGGGAGGGGAGAAGGGGAGGGAGAAATGAGAGGGGGAAGGGGAGGGGAGGAGCGGAGAGAGAGGGGAGTGGAGCGGGGAAATGGAGAGGGTTTGCGCATGCGCAGTAAGGGTGGTCACGCCGCACACCACCACCACCACCACCACCGGATTGAACTCCGCTATAAGATGCTTCACATCTAAAAAACACGTCCATCCACCTCGTAACGCTAGGCCCAAAGCCATAAAATACAGCATAGAAGAACTCGCTGACTGCTTCGCATGGAACCGATTCCCGCGACGAGTGAAATGTGCCGAATTTTTCCTGAAACTTCCCGTTCAAAAACAAGAAAATGGGAGAAAATGAAACATTCTTCCGCTCCCAGTCAAGCACACGTAGACGTGAGGCTCGGCATTGTCTTTAATTACAGTGCTCAAACACTGCCGGTGCCGCGGACGCCGTCGCAGAGATTCAGTAAGCCGAGACGGTGGAAGAGCAAGTTGCGCAGAGAAGCGCGCGCTATGGGTAGCCTCGAAGAGCGCCTTCGCAAATTAGGCTAACAGCTCGGAAAAACTTGAATTCATCGGGGCTGCCATAGCTATGTTGAGGCACGCGAAGGCGTGTCCATGCGAAAAAACGTTAAAGAGAATACTTCCATTTGCACTTGTTGCACGAAAACGGCGTTGAAAAGACTGCGGAGTACCAGCAGGGGCGTTGCGGGGAAAGCGATCCGGCAGAAATAAATGCGAGGACAGCACACTGTTAGCAGTATAAGTAATAAGGCGAAGCATGCTTCATGTACGATTGTGGCCCTAATTGCTACATGCTGCTAGGGGCGGGCGCAAGGGCTCGCTAACATTCGCCGAGTTTCATGAGCAGCAGCGATCTCTAGCCATTACCTCATGAGACAAAATTTAGGTTCTGAGTCGCGGGACCAAGCTCGCAATCCATAGTGGTACTAAGCTGAACTCTGCGGCAAATATCTCGCGATTTCAAAGGGTCTATCGGACGTAGAACGCTTTTGCCAAACATCCTGTGGCATTTTGTTAAAGAGTCTCACGTTATATGCAGTGAATCTCTTTCTAAGAAAACAAGGGCGCAAGTAAGTGCGATGTTTTGCGTGGTGATGTGCAGCTACAAAGGTTGATACTCCGCGTCAAATATTTGCCTAAATTCCGCGCTTCTTCAACGTAATAATAACCAGCAATATTTACGTAAGTCAATATCAAAAGCAACAACAGCAAATCAACGGTTAGGGGGTACCTTGCATACGTCAGAAAAACAATAAATGTAAACAAAAAACAATCCGTCTTGCTCTACAAGGCGAAAAGAAAAAAAATCTGAAAACAGAGCTTTTATACTGCTTTAGCGAAAATGAGACGATGTGAATAAGCGAAAATAGAACATATGATTCATTAAATGAGAAGCAGTTCCAATCTTAATGAGCCACGCAATCACAGATCTACTTTCAGGGTACGTCACAAGGCTTTAAAAACTAATAACAATTTAACTAATCCTCGTCCAGTGAGAAAACGCCCCACTCACTACTGTCAGAGTGAACAATGTTAACTGTCATAGTTTATAGCTTATGCCCCTAGTATTGAACTCACTAAATAAAAAACCCTGATATCCATCGCTTCAAGCTTATACTTTTTGTTTCAACTCCGTGACCTACTTCTATTTTAGCGTAACTTGTTACGCAAATAATTGCATTTGGTATAGTGAACGCAACGAAAGTAAGGTATCAGCTGAAATATAGAAATATTTTATATTACGCTTGAAAGTTTTTTTATGAAGTACTCACAATAAAATAGTACATTGCTTAGAGAGTTTCTATTATTGCGATTGTAAAAGTATGGATCTTCAATGCAAAGATGAATACAAAAGAATAAAACCAAAGCGTGGACAGGAAATAAAATTAAAAACGATGGTAGCTAGAAGGCACCTTATTGTACCAATACTTCAATAAGGCTGCATCAAGAAACGCAGAACTGAGGTCTGCATTATATATATGGAGTCAGAAAACGAAATTTACAAATAAGTGAAAGATGTAGACAGACGCTCTTTATTGCAACTAGATTACGACAGTGGCGGCACACTACTCACGCACACAGCAACAAAGAGAAACAAATAAGCACAAAAATGGTCTTGTGGAGTACTGTGCAGAAGTTCTTACAGATAACGGTGCTCCTTTGAATATCAACGCAGCTACATAAGCAAAAATGGCTGTCTATACTTTCTAAGTATGTCGTTGCCAGTTTCGACAGTAACAAAATCAAAAACAAGACGGAGCAGAAGTAACATTTTGAGATCGCGGTATCATAAAAAGAGCAAGCACCCCTTCTAGCAGGTGCGACAATGTGCGGATTGGGTGGCTATTCCGGTTACAATAGACGAAAACAGCGTGACGATAGTGGCGTGTGCACGACACTCACTTTTCCAGCCCACGCATAACGGCAGTGCCGCGAAAGAGCGACCAGGCATGCGACCATCGTTGGCGCCGTTGGTGAGCGTTTTGAACGAGAAACGGAAACAGGTTTGAGGCCCGAGGCGGTGCCGTTCGATTGCGGACGGAAAACTAGCCATTTGGAAATGATTCGAGAGCCCTTCCCCCCTAAACCCTCGCTCAAAATGTCAGTGGCATGCAATGCGGAAACCGGGAGTGAACGGAAGCTACTAATGCCACTGCTGGGCCCGGAAATGAACGCCCAGAGAAAGAGAAACAGCAAATAGTCTGCCATGCGGCATAGACCAAGTTTCCACGGCACATGTGCAAGGAAATGCTAATGAGAACAAAAACAAAAAAATAATTATTCAAACCAAGAGTCAAAGATACGAGTGCACCGGCTGGAAGATATCTTGTTCTTGGCAAACATGTACATGCGTTTCTCATAAATATGGTGTACGCCACGGGGATATCACACACTTTGCTTATCTTTACGAGCCTTTACTCTTCTCGCTCTGACGCTACATCATTCGACACCTTATCTTGTTTTCTTTTTCTCCCGAATTCTGTACCTCACCATAATATTTGTTTGATGTTTATGTTCCTCGTTTAGGAAAAAAGGAACGTTGCTCTTATTGGAAATTGCTAGTAAGAATATTGTGGCCATTACTGAGGCGCAAAGAAGTACGTACGGGAGCATGCGCCAATAAAAGCCACAGCATGAATTTTTATAGCACTTATATTTGTTTCTTTGTCCTCTGCTTCTAGACTGGAAGAAGAGAGACATTTTCCTGATAGCTTAACTTGTGTTCCTAAGTGACGCGCATGTTACAACGTGTGCGTGGACGAAGAATAGGCATGTGCCGTTATTATTCTGCACGTGTTTATCGAAAAACCTTTCTTTTTTTGCATTTCAGGTGTGAACTAATCGGGCATGTAAGGTTATTTCACTTGCATTGTTCTTACGCGAGGTTTCACCTGGTTTGTTTTATCAACCTGTCTTAATCTTGTTTCACGTAAAAGCGCGACTTCGTTTTTTCCTTTCTTCGGCTTTAAGGTATGTTGCCTCCCTTGAAAACGATGATTTTTTCAGAAAAGTCGAGTTTTATTTTTAAGGATTTTTAATAATCTGGAGACATTCAGAATTGTGCTACCGCAAAAATTACGTCTTTATCTTGTTTGGTTCAAAAGCTACGTTGTTTTTTACAACTGCCGGCAGCCCTCCCTGAAACCGAAACTGACCCGCTGTGAAAACGAAACCAACACTTCAGTTCCCAAAAGTAATTCATTGTTACGGTCAAATGCAAATGATAGGTTTTGATTATTTTGTTGTGCGCAAACTTGAGTGCATTGGGCACGTTCAAGAGCGCGTGGGATACCGACTGAGAAAATTGAAAAAGGCTACTCATGGACTAGGATGTAAAGGGAAGTTGACGGGTGTCATGATCGATCAATGGCAAAACTATTATGGCATCGCAATCAGGGCCAATGTGGGCAACCTCCAAGCAATGAAGCAGGCCACACTAGCAAGTCTGTTTCATTGCAGTTCAACTGACGCAACTCCCAGGCACGGCCTGTGTCCTTTAGAAGTGAAAAGCTGGTGTGCCTACAACCGAGTTTTAGGCACAGGACATTACAGCATAGGTGAGGCTTTTCGAATGACATACTCAACAAAGTGAAGCCGGTGTATGCAGACCTGTGTTCAGAAGAAGTTTTGAAGAAATGTCTTGTCGGAAAAACGCAAAACGCGAACGAGTGCTTCAATGGGATGCTCTGGCAGCGCGTCCCGAAAGATGTCTATGTAGGCCTGCGCACTGTTTTGTTTGGCCCATACAACTGTGTATGTCACTTCAACAATGGAAATAGTGGCGCGCTAGGCATCTTAAGGCTGGCTGGTGTCGACCCTGGCTACTACACCACAGTAGCTTGCCTCAGCAGGGACCGAGCACGCTTGAGGAGCGCCAAACGCCAGTCAACGGGCGACCAAAAACAAGCCCGAAAAAAACAACAACCTGCTAAACGTTCTCACAGTGAACTGGTAACAGCTAAAGAGGGACCCAGCTACGAGCCTGGCGGTTTTTAGCCTTCCACAACTATCTAATGATGTGTATAGCACATTTCGAAAACTTTATTGTTGATTTTCTCAAAACTCCATTTTCATTTGTTTTTTGTTGCGGCAAAGGTCGTCACTTAAGAATAAACCAATACATTTCTTTGAAACTTGCCATGCTTATTTCTTGAAGACTATTCTGTGCAATGAACTAGGATGATTGAAATCCATGCGCAAGTTTTGATGTTATAAGACTTCGACTGAAATGCGATCGCCTTTAATTATGATTTTTTGTTTTGTTTTTTTGGCTATAAAATACCTAATTTTTGTAGATATTGCAAACATTCTAGTTCATTGCACAGCCTGCATATATAGCTATACTGCTGCCAAGCCATTTTTGTTTAGTGTCAAAAGATCATGACTTATGACCATTTGCGTGATGGTCATATTTTGGGTAATTTCAGTAATTAAGTGGTGATCAGATTTTAATTTTTTAGTCTAACATAATTCAAGAGTATTTTTAAACAACCTTTCTTATGACAAACACAAAGCAATCAGTTTAGAATCAAAATCTAAAAAGTTTTCCAAAAAGGAGGCAACATACCTTAAAATACAACCCAGAAGCCGCGCGCATAACGAGCAATGTTCATGTGCAACCTCCAACACATCAGCACATTTCTCGTCTAAAAAGCCGCACAATACCTTGCTACTCCCTTTCGCTCACCCCTCGTGGTTTGGAGTAAACTAAAGATACCTACTATCACAATTGCATGAACGCATGAACACCCGAGTATTGGATTCTTGATGCAGGAATGCAGCAACCCCATATCTAGATTTGTAGCATGGCGCACACGCTGCATTTCATACAATTATCTGACTTTCTGCGCCAAAATATCGCTTGCCCCGAACGGATCAAGGAATCCTTCTGTCCTTCCACCCATTTTACGACGCGCGAGCAACACCGGGAAGGCCATTTTCGGATAAGCGTCATAAAGAAGAATACTTACAGCAGGGTATGTCCCGACTAATAGGTAACCTGCGTCATAGTACAACTTATTTATTATAAACCTGGAAGCTTTCTTTAGATATCACTACTTGTTTGTTTGTGCTATCGTACATATACCTTCACCTGGCGTCGACGGTGATGCAACCAGTCAGGCTGTCGTAGGGAGGCCATTTATTGACCTGGTGACCCATACATTAGAAATATTTGGGATGAATGTAGCTACTTGAAGAATGCAGAAAATATAATGTTTAAACGTCGGATTAAGAAAACACAGATACGCGACTCTACGCTTCTGACACTCAATATTGCATGCGCTAGGAGACTTCTTCAACTACATGATATTCACATAGTGTTTTCTTCCGAAGCAGTTTCAAGCAATGGCGTAGCTCGGTGGTAGAACCACAGAGCTATGCCACATAACTTGCCTAGCAGACGGCCTGGCTCCGATTCTCATCGTCACAGGATAGCGCGCACTTACAACGGGGACAAAGGGAGAAGAACACGACAACACAAGCGCTAACTTTCAACTAAAGTTTATTCAAGGAAAAACGGAAGAGAAGAAAATAACACAAAATACCGCGCATGCGTCACTGCGCAGAAAACATAACTAAATTATAAGCCACATATAATATCAAAGCCTAACAACATGGCAGTTGATAGCCAATCTGTTGACCGTTGCAAGGCGCTAAACAGTGTGGCCAAGAAAAGACAGTTCTTTATCTGTTAGTGCCAATGACGTCTGGCTTACACATCTATGTCCTTCTTTTTTTATTTGGAAGGCCTCACAGATCTCCCTTGTAGTCTCGTCCTTCTGACGGAATAAAACTGTGGTGCCTGTGAAATCCGCGTAGCAGCATTAACCACACCTACAGCCACGTACCTTGCGCCTCGGGAGTCGTATATAGCATCCCGTTATCAAGTGGCCGCGTTTATGTTGGCCAGACGGGCAGATGTCTGAATTTGCGCCTCAGTGAACGTAGAAACGTAGGTAAAGGTCCACATTTTCGACACACCTTGGTATACATTGCAGTGACTGCGGGTGCTCCACAGTTACTGCATAAAGGTGTTATTGTGGTAATGCTCGCTTTACAAGCAGCACAAGTTGAGCGATGTAATTACCCCTTTTTATCCCAGCGTATGTCGACAAAATATACAAGTGAAGTGGGATCAAGCTAGCCAACGCATCGCCTTCAAATTCATTCTGAAATTTTGGCATTACTTCAGATTATCATTCAAGCGTCTATATGTGTCTAATTCTGTGAACAAACAGCGGTAAGTGCGCACAGAATAATGACGTTCTTCTCAAGTCGCCTGTAGAGGTGTATACCTATAATTTTTTTAAAATTTAACTCTAAATTCGTAAGAGCTTTTAAATGATTTGGTTTTATTCGAGAAAGGGAACTGTGTATCTTGTTTTCGTATGAGTTGTGTTGCACTGTGAGCGACAAAAGTTTTGTAAGTTCAGTTGTCGCTGCGGCGTCCACGCTTGTGGACGCCAGGCTAACCGAATTCGTGCAAGCTGATAGGACGCCGCATGATAGTAGCACCCGCTTTGTTGCCGTGCGGTTCTGCACACAACATTATCTGTAATATAGCTAAATATGACTTGGAGAGGTTCTATTTTGAATTTATGCACTTTATTTCAAACGTGGATTCAGTGATGAGGAGATAAATGCCATAATTTTCGAGCTGACTAGCGGAAGCGAATGGTCCGATTGGGAGAGCACCGATAATTATCAGGTTGAAGCAGACCCATCAACAAGTAAAGGCATCTTGATCAGTGCTGCTGCTGATCATGAGAGCATTCAGTTTGAACGTAACCATAAACGCATTGGTAATGGTCATCGATGGCGATAAGGATGATGATGAACACGCTGAAGTAGAGCTGCGGGCAAGCGATTGGGCCTTGAATGGTGATAATGAAGGCGATGAGGAAAGCGTTCAACATCAGAATTAACGCGTTGATGATGCCGATAATGAACGATGAAGACAAAAGCGTTCAATCAGAGCCGTTTAGCAAGCGGCCACGTGAGCGTTTGCGATAATGATAATATTTTTACGAACGCGTTTAACTGATGAAGGTGTTGATTACGGTAAGTAGTGATAATAATTATTATTAATGCGTTGAAACAGAGCCGTCAGCAATCAAAATTTCCATGTAGGATGACGAAGCGTGGTGGACCCTAGTGTCACTGGTGTTCTCGGCGTACGCATATGTAGCTACTTGTTTTCTTCTAGAACTAAAGCTAAACTTTCAAGGTTTCCACTTATTGCCACTTTGTGATGTATTGTACAGTGATACGATCACAGCTCATACAAATTTCGGGGTGATACGAATTTTTCGTTGGTCCCGGCCAAGGCCCATTGGCCTGCAATGTAATGGAGTGCAGTTGTTGCGAACCGATTTTCACCGAGCGACGTTTTGTTACGAACGTACGCTACCGCCCAGGTGAGGTGCTGTCCGCGCTGTTCTGGAAGACGCGCGAAGCACGTGCGAGCGCGCGAACGAAAGCGTGGGCATGCGCGCCGCACCTCCAAATCGTCAGAATCACAGTGTAAGCAAAACATTTTTCTTACGGTCACAATAAACCTTCATAGACGTGTCACGGCCTCCGAGATTGTGTGCACGAATCTTTGAGGCTCTGACATGCCTCCGTGTGCCTTCGCGTTTAGATCACAGATGACATTAGCACCGTGCTTTTTTTTCTAACGCTTTGACGTGGACTGCTGTCGTTGTACTGCTTTTACAATACCTGCCTCTTGCATCAGACATCCTAAGAAAGGTATACGATGACCGAAGGAAGGCGAGGACAGGCTCGTGAAGGCGTCAGACCTCACAACGTCAATATGCGCGACCGCTGAGGTCGCACTTGTGCGGGCACGGTCGTAATCTCCCAAAAACATCCCCAACACCTCCGCGATAACAAAATCATAACGCAGGACCGTGGTTCTGTAATTTTGTGGCCTTGATCCATCGCGTGAAAGCACATCTTTCATTACTTCCGCTGCAGTACTCCGGTGTCACGCAAAAAAGCATACTAAAATTTGGAAGGGGCTATCTGTCTCGGGTCACAACGCGCCTGGTTCATTAATACGCGCGTACAAGCTGTGCATTTACGAGTGCTGGTATGATTCTCGACATATAAAAACTTAACTGACAATCATTCAGGCTTCTTGCTGACGTTGCTGCGGCCCTGTAAAAGAATAAATGAAAATGTACGCCAGCTTTCTTTTGTCGCATGCTATTTTTCCATGCTTCTGATGATACGAATTTCGGATGATACGAACATTTTTGGAGGTCCCGTGAGATTCGTATCACCGAGGTTTCACTGTAATTGCATATACAACAAAAAATTTACTTGCGCGACTGGATTGGCTGTTGGATACAAAGGGTTAATGTTTTGTGTAGCAAACAAATGCTGCCTCCACCGCATAATGGGTATTACTGCGGTGGTGCACGCTTTACAGGCAGCACAAGTACAGCAGTGAAATTTGTGTAGCCACACAACGTGGTCTCTACCGCATAAGAGGCGCTATGGTGGTGGTGCACGCTTTACAGTCAGGTCTAGTTCAAGGGTGAAATTTGTCGTGTAGCCATGCAATGTGGCCTTTACTTTATAAAGGGAGCTTTTGGGGTTGTGCACCCTTTACACGCAGCACCAGCATTGTGATGTCATAGGGTTCGACACTCAAATACTGTCCTCTATACTTCGCATAAATGTGCTAATTTGTTGCTTTATGCTTTACAGGCAGCACAAGTGCTGCGATGTAGCAGCAGTGCTGTGCTCCCTGGTTTGCATAAAAGGCGCCAATTGGAGGAGGAGTTGCACTTTATAGGCAGCACACAGTAACGATGGAACGATCATTCACTTATCAATAATCACTCCTAGGCAATAAATCTTCATTGGACACAACACTGTTTATGCGCGTCCATTTCCCTATCAATATCTAAAATTATATTTTAAGTTGTAACAGCCACTTAATGTTATATTATTTTCGTGTCCACATTAGAGATACTTGCGCGCATGCTTTTACTCAGCAGAACGTAGAGTCGACTTAATATACATCACTGCAAAAGCGCGGCGTTTCAGAAAGTCGGCTAACCAATTTTTTATTCAATAATATGGACACTCTCGGCGGATTTTTGCCGTCGCCATCGCGATCATGTTCCTAATACGTATATATAAATAAATGCCTCAAATAAAAGTAATGTAGAAGCAGAAAATTCCAAAACGCTTGACCGCGGTTTCGAACCTGCGACCCCTCGCTCCGCAGCTCGCTGCTTTAGACAATTACTCCATGCCTCATTCGTCCGCCAGGAGACTAACGGCAGAATGCAAACGCACGCGGCGTTGGTGATACGCACGGGATGCCACACGTGGCAAAATTAAAATTATATGAGACGCGGGCCATGCTGCATCGTTGTCCGCGCTGCGTTTGCGTCGTATCGCTGGCGACCCACGATAGTTTTTCATTTTGGGGTTGTAGCGCCACGCCACTCGTGGCCAGTCAGCCAGGGAAAAAGAAGATCGTCTCGTGGGTCGTGGTGCCTCAAGCTAGTAGGAATGCTTTGGCTCTTGTGGACTTATACCACAGGAGGGAAGAAACGAGAAGGCTAAAGCAGAATCACAGTATATGTGTTACACCGCGACTAGAATCCTGTGGCTAAAATAACAGCGCAAATGCACAACACACCAACGAAGAAAAGAAACGCACGAAACAAGCGCCGACTAACTCCTTTATTTTTTATAGGCCAATGCACATATAGGCCCAATGCAAACTAACCGCACATGCTCACACAACAATTGCGCTAAACCAAAACGCGTACAAGGATGCTAGTGTATTAGATGCGCGAAGATAGCGAATAGATTCACATGGGCGCAGGGTCAAAGAAGTAAAGAAAATGTTTAGGCTGAAGAATATGTACCAACTACAGCCAAATGAAGATTTATCTTAATGACTTGAATCGACGCCCGCAGAGAACGCGAGCCGTGGCTTCACGTGCCACTGCCAAGAGTCGTAATCGTCGTCTTTATTTTCTTGAGAATTGTGCGCTCTGCGGTTTTGTTTGCCACCCAAATGATGGCGCTGCAGGGTCTTGGGACAACGCGAGCGCAAGATACCGAGAGTGGCTTGCGTTCTACACATGCGTCCTGGCGAATCGCAAATTTCTTGGGTCCCAAATTCTAAAACAGCCTAGTGTTTCGCCAGAGTTGGGATGTGCGCCTTGAACTTGTACTTTGGCATACAGGACATGGTCCACCGTGCTCACGCGATTTCTTGAGGGGGAGTTTCGTACGTCTTATGGTTTCCCTGCAGAGTTTGCGTTGAAGCTATAGACCATACAAAGGTCACACTGCCGCGTTCGCGAAAGAAGTGATCTGCTATCTAGAAGAGCCAAAGTAATGGTTAGTTGAGGTAACAACTGTGACAGTTCGCGCTCGTCCTATGTATACCTGTGCGTTCTTTTCGTGCCTCCTTCTCTGTGTTTGAGCAGCGCGCTGGAAGTGTCGAGCTGTGACAGTTCTTAGTTCGCACTCGTCTTATGTGTTTTCTTTTCCTGCGTCCTTCGTGCTGGAGCAGCGCGCACCAAGTTTCTAGCTGCTTGCCGTTCTTCCTGTGACATTCCAATTTCTAGCTATCGCATTCATTGCTTCGCCCTTGAGCTGAAACTGTGACATTTTTTCGCTTCGTTTCGTCTGGTACCGAACGACCACAGCCACTACCGCCCTGTCGTCCCAGACCTAGTTAAGTCCTGTTATCGAGCACCCAGTAACTTTAGACATGTCTCGGTTTAACATGCTATCTAAAAATAGAAAATAAGGCTTCTGACCTATGGAACTACATAGAACGCAACTGCAGCTTGTATGTAATTTCCACGCCAGAAACCAATACGTCTCCATAAAAACGCACCGAGGGCACATGCGAGGCAGAGTCACACCATTTCTGGGACAAAAAGTGGGTAGTCCCATGCTACAAGAAAACCACAAGTCAACAGGCTTTCGACGCTATATGCAACCGGCAGCAATCGGCGCGCCCTCCGCCAGTCTGTGCGATCAACTACACTTTCGATTTTTTCTAGGTCCAGGCGAAGCATCGCTGTTTCCTCATTTACTCTGAAAAAGCGACGCAAGTTGCGCGAATGCCATCCCTGGTATACTTGCTATATCGTTGCTAATTTTCATGTGTGCATTGCACTTCCGTGCGGTTCGAATGAAAAAGAAAAGCCACGCACTAGGTGATCTGGTTGCTATGGCCCCCTGTAGTGTACGGATACATAATTGTTCCTCTTCTGAAACCAGTAGGATGCAATTCATTATCGCGAGTGAGGTCTCTATGAGGTGTGAACCCACGCATTTCCAGAACAAATGGTTGAAGTGGTCTGAGTAAACAAGTTTGGAGGAAAGAAGGCCGCCTCAGTAATATAGTACATACAGAAAGAACTGGGAAAAATAAAAATTATGTCTGAGCTCGTAAAGCACAGCTTGCGTAACGTATTGGTCATCCCTGTGTTGAAAGCTATCGGTCAACGCTATGCACTTATCAGCACATTCTATGGCGAGAAAACAATAAATTTAAGGAAAACGATGATGCTTGGCCATAGACACAGCCCAAGCTTGGCCTACATAAGCAGACTCTGCTTATCCTCCAAGGTAGCATGAATTATCAATTAATAATAAATGTACTGCGCACTTACCTTCGCGTTGCATAGCCTGCTATCGTACACTGCCGCCTCAGGCTAAGATAGTGGGCGGAAGTAGGGACGCGTTAGCGCGTGAGTTGTTAAAGCTTTTAACGTTAAAAAAAAACAGGAGAAAGCTGTATTTCCTAAAGTTCAGTTTATCTTTTCAAAAGCCTAATCCAGGTCTTCAGTACCATTACCCTGAAGTTTCTGCAGATATAAGGGTACTTGCTTGGGCCAGTTGGTATGTTTTCATTGTTACGTTATTGCGCACGGCTTTGTGTTCGTGTGGTTCAGTTTCCGTCCTTGTGGTGCGCAATAACGTAACAATTCAGCAGATTCTTCCACACACGTAAGCTTATCCTTTACTCCCATTGCTGAAGTTCAGTGCTCAAGCTTTCGCCCACCAATCCTTTCACACGTACTTGCTTTCCTGTTTGTTCTGATATCTATTGTGTGAAAGTTCTTTTACTGTGTGCTTCCTGGAGGCAATGTTTTATTGGCTCTGTGAACTACTATAGCTCAATGTTACACTTGTATTATCTTCTTTTTCCATCTCTGTTTCTCACTGGTCTTCCTGCAATGTTTTTTACTCGAAGTCTGTCAAGCTCGGTGGCTTCTTTCTTCAGGGGTGCATAGAAGAAAGTTCTGAGGGAGTTTAAGAAGCAGTTCGAAAAACTATTTTGAACACTGCGCGCACTCCTCAGCAGTAAACGCCATTTCATGGTTTTTAGTGCCTGTAATATATTCCCGTCAAAGTGCGAAATTTACGAGTGATTTTATTGTGGCATGACTGCCAATGGGCTACGACCCCCAGTTGGCTGCCTGTTTTCCTTCATTCGAGATGAAAGTTGTAGATAACTTCAGTTGCGATGAAGGCTTTAGGCCACTCTTCGGGGTTTTGTTGGAATCCCTCTTAACGACACTTTAGCGGGCGTAACTTCAGAGCGCCTCTTTCTTTTTAAATATTTCCACTCGGAGTTCGACTAAGGTTTCTTTGTGCTGCAGTTATTTATTATACTGACTCTGCTCGTGGCTTCCTTGCTGCTGCTATTTAGGACGGATATCATATTCCAGTGGAAACGATACTAGAGCAGTGGATAATAGGTGACAGCACACAAAAAGGGAATGCCTCGAGGAGAGAACTTCATTCTTTACTTTTGGGACGTTAAACCCCAGATTTAATATTATTCATTCTTTACTCCAGGGCTTACAGTATTTCTGTTCAGAATAACCACCACTTTAGAGTAAAACATTGTGTATTGTTTTACATTGTTTGTTTTGTATGACCACAATGTATTGCCACAATGTATATATTTTCGATATTTATTGTTGCATGCATTGTCAATCCCCACGCCCACCCACCCCCGTGTCCTATTTTAAGCATCGGGACGATGCTTTTTTTCAGAGGGGGCATGGCCACGTGCGTTTCTTATTATCTCTTTTGCTGTATTCAGTTTTCGCCCACAAACACTGTCAAGAACGCTCAGCGCAAACCGCGCCTCATTGTTCGAGATGCTTCGCGATTATTGTAGATCGTTTTGTTAAGATTCCACGCAAGACGCGAACACTCGAGCTTATTCTAGAACATGCGTGACAACCAGCGATAACGCTGGAATATTCGACACATGTATAAATGCCGACGCGCTTCACCGCTTGTCAGCTGATCGACGGTTCGCCGCTATCAGTGTGTTGCCGTAGTTTGACTTTCAGTTTCCCGGACACAAGTTCGGCCAAATAAAAAGTTTCATCTCTGACGTGCTGACTGCTGCCTTCGTCGACGTCACGACCACGTGGCAGTATGATCGCTCAGCTTAAACAGCTCGACTGTTCAAAATAGCGACACAATTTGAGATGTTCCCGACCAGATGATAGAATTTACTATATGACACTGTATGCAGGTTTAAGGTAAACTTTATGTTAACTTGTATATTCTTGCACTTTTATTCGCATAACTTCTTCAGAGTGCAGATGAATGTGTCCAGAACTCTTCTTCAATTGAATCCTTTGTGCGCCGTCTTGAGGGGTACAACTGATGGGTACATTCTGAATTACCAATGAATGTACCCTGAAGGAAACCACGCGAAAAGAACTCCAAGAGATGACGGCAATTCAATTGTACTGGAATACAACTAGTGATACTATATCTTCATTGAATGAGGTAGTTATATATATATATATATATATATATATATATATATATATATATATATATATATATATATATATATATATATGAAGTGCTAACATAGCACTCGGAAGTAAACGTTCAACAAAATCAAGAACATAGAAGAAATCGTTCTGTAAAGGACTGACGTTTCGGCCGCGGTACCGCCCTTCGTAATTTACGAGCGTCAGTCCCGCGGCCGAAACGTCAGTTCTTTACAGAACGATTTTTTCCTACGTGCTTGATTTATTTCATATATATATAGTGAAGTAGACCCTCCGTGAGAACAGCACCAATGGAAGTGTTTATTTTGACAGTTTTCATATATATATATATATATATATATATATATATATATATATATATAGGAAAAAGGTATACGCTTCTACAAAACTGTTTATTTGTCGACGTTTCGATTGGCAACAGATCTTCATCAAGACTGTCTGGATGATGATCGGTCTCCGATCAAAATTTCGAGACATAAACATAAAGAGTTTTTAACAGCGTATACCTCTTTCCTATTCATCTACCGGCAACCGAAGACAGACTCTTCATAATATACGTGTATATATATATATATATATATATATATATATATATATATATATATATATATATATATATATATATATATATATATATATAAGTTTTCAGACACGCGTATAAGATTTTTTTCTACTTCAACTGACATATTAAGACTTCTTCTAAGACAAGGATCCGTGCATATATTGAGCCTTTAACGCTCTGGGGCAGAGCAAACTTGCGAATCGCGACATGCAATCATCCACTGAAATGAGTGTTGAGACAGAATATGGACTGGGAAACTGTGATGGGGCCTAAATTTTTGGTTCTTTTTTTCTTTTTTTTTCGTTCTTTCGCTGTTCAGCTGTAAATAGGCTCCAAGATTGCGCGGTCTTCTAGGGAGATCGCAACAATAGCAGAATAACAGAAAAAACTGAACTCGCGACACATTTTATGACAGTCAATGCGTTGAAAAAGAATGTTTGTCTCGTCTGGCTTCTCTAGTTCCCATGGCGGAACACACGCGGGAGAACTTCAGTGTATGTCATTATATTCCTCGTTACGAACTGCTGCGCGCTTTTTGTCTTTTTAGGTACGTGAGATGCAGACAAAAAGTGCGCTGTCCTTTTCCTCTTCTTGAAAAGTTTTGGTTTCAAGTTTCACTTTAAATGGGCTGGCTGCGTATAATGAGCTAGTTCTTAAACATGAATGCTTTGCTTTTGCTTCTTTTGTGTCGAGCGTTTCAGGATTCAGGGTTTTTTTTTTTCTTTGGTATATTTAGGTACACTTATCTACGCAGTTACGCTGCGGTAAACACACTACTTCTACTACCATATCTTAACTAGCTAGGGTACGTAACCACTACCGTAAGCTTAAACCTTAAGCGCTACTCCTCGGCGTGGCAAATAATTTATCTTTATCAGTGTAAACGCAGAGTACTATGCAAAAGGTGTTTTTCTGTGAATTTCCCTTCGTTGTCTAACACGCACACATCATCAGTATAAGCGTCTTCCAAGCAGGGATCCCTATGGAAGCATTTCAAGACCATCACATCATCCTTTATCTTCTTATTTTTTTTTTTTTACAGTGGAATGCCTAGTATAAGTTCCTAGGCGTGAAGCAGCCCCGTCGAAAAAAATATTGTGCTGTTATATTCTCACCGGTGCTTTCAAGCTGTGAAGAGGTTTTCCAACATCCTAATTTTAGTATTCCTAGTCGGAAAGGATGAAAAGGAAGGAAGGCTGACAAGCATAGGCGTGCGCAGAGGGGGCGCACGGGGGCGGCCACCCCCCCCCCTAGTCACCTGAGAAGAGGGGGGCGCAGAGTCTGCCCCGTACATTGACTTATTATGGAGGGGGCCGCCGCGATGAACCTTCGCCGACCCCTAAAGGGGAACCCTGCGCACGGCTATGCTGACTAGGCGCTCACACACTCAACAAATGACTCTAATTGCCACTAGGCAATTTTACGTCTGTCAAAGGCTGCCCCGTATGTCGCATCATTGCAGTTTGTCTCGGTCGTGCTGTAGCCGTATTTTCTATAGAACATTCCCAGGTCATCCCTGTCAGTACACATTAATTGGAGAAGCCGAACGCAGTGGCTCACCTCACATTAGCGTTCACAAAAAAAAAATGTGTGCGTGTTTAGCTAGCGCGTGGCTCATCGAAGGCACCTAGGTTTTTACATTGGTTATAATTTTCAATCCTTCAATGCATGGAATATACCAGTCCCGTTCACTATATCCGCCTCTAATGCTGCGTCGTTCGTAGGTGCTTAAATCTTGATAACCCTCACATGAGTTTGATTTAATTCTGTTTTGCATGCCAAAAATTGAGGATTATAAAGCACAGCAGAAGAGGCCTAGACAAAGTAACTGTTATTCTGTAGGCGCAAGCAAATTGACTACAAGAACACAGAGCTTCGTATGGTGATCATGGTGTACTCGTCATTTGTCAACAAGTTTTATGTGCACGAATAAAATTGTGAGCACATAAAGAACAATAATAAGACCATTCAGTGCTGCAAGATATTACAAATAATGTAGGGCTTATTGAATATCTTCTGATTTAAAACTATTTTCATTTGTTGTTACAGCTGTAGCGACCACAAGTGATCAAGAATGCTCTACGTAGGCGTGCAGAATTATGCAACAGATTTCCACATTTCATTGAACAATATTGTCCGGTTGCACAGAATATATAAAAAGATAATGTTTTTGAAGCGTTAGCTACACTTGCTAGCCGGAGCCGATTTCATGTGGATCCTCATGAGCCGTGCTGCGCATGCGCGAGGACCAGTGATGTCACACAGCTGGCTCGCCGCAGCCGGCATCTCACGTGCTCTCCGCCACCGCCGCGCACGGCTCGCCACTGCTGGTCTGCGCGCTCGGGAAGAGTGGCGTCGTAGCCGCGGCAGACACACTGGCGCTGGTGCGCGTGCAGCTATTCGCCTACGCTGCGCAGTCGCCGTCTGACACTGCGCTGGAGCCGCTTGATAGCGCCTCTGACTGGCGTTTGCAGGTGGGCAACGCCATGGAGATGGAGAGCGCAAATGCTGCTCAACGGCGCAGTAGAGCCGAGCAGCTTACGTCATCGGATCCCGAAGTAGTTGCCTAGCAATTAGCGGTTCAGCGTGCGAAGAATAAACAGAAGAAGGCTAATAATCCTAGACAATCTGGAAAGCTAAGAATAATCAACTGAACCTTTGCTAACGCTACCTATATCCTGGCATAGCCGAGCTAAGCCACTACAATTTTTTTTCTTCGTCTTAGCGCAAGGTAAAACTAATGTCATGTAGTCTGCCCAACCACTACAGTCGTGCAACGGGCAATTGCAGCAGTGGTGTGCATAGTCATGGAAGTTATCATAGAGGCTAGTGGCGGGGAGACTTCCCTGGAGGAATAGCTATCCGGAACGCACAAATTGAAGACATAGTGGCTGGGTCTCAGTTTTTTAAAACAAAACATACGGTAGATATTCTCGCGAGAACAGTAGGAAGCAGAGAGGAAATTTACCTGGCGGTTCGAAGAAAAAGAGTGGCGAGATAAAATGCAAAAAGGCACTTCTGTCGATTCATTCATCAATCAGAGCTCCGCTAATATCCGTCGATCCTCTCCCCTTCCTTTTTTTTTGTACCATATACCCGGGGACACAGACGACACGACTTTGCTGAGGATTCATGTGCACGCTTCGGCACTACGGTGCAGTACGTCGTGTTGCTTTTCTTCCTCTCGTATTTTATATTTCCCGTCGCCGAAAGTCTGGATCAGTTGGCCGTCGCCTTTGTTCCCGCTGGTGGGACGGAGATGGATCGAGCCGCGTCTCCGTTCGCTGACGTGACGAGCTGTATTTTCGAGTGTGCTCCTTGTCTTGTTCACCCTGGGGCACCGCTGTTCGTAGGGATTTGCACCACCAGATATATTTCCTACAGTTTTCTTGCCTTGGTATCTTTTCTTTATTCTTACCCTTCACGTTTTCTTGCTTTCATTACGACTTCTCTCTTCTTGGCGGGTTGCAGCAATTATTTTTTTTTACGTATGGTCGGCGCTCGGATGTAGCTTGCTGGAGTGTAAATATATTTTGTGATCAGAATATTCGGAGGTCTGGTGCAAGGAGGTTTAAAAAAAACTTCTGGAGTGGAGCCGGCGCGCCGCCGCTGAAGCCGACGACCGCCATATTGCTCCGGGCAGAAAACGTGTGGGTGGTCGCTTGGGCCCGCGCGGAAGTTCCACAGATGGCGAATTTCTCCTCTTCTCTGGCGACAAGCGAGTGTTGCAGATGTTTAGACCCATGTCAAACGCTCCTGGACGTGACTTTGAGCTCATGCGCTGCCTTCGGCTGCACGAATCGGGTGAAGAAAAAGCCAGGAATCACTTTTCATGTGTATGTATCCATCAAAGATCCTTCAGTTTATCGTCTGCTGCAGCGCACTCTCACTCGACAAGTGCGTTTCCAACCTAAAGGTCTCATTAATTACCTATTTAGCTGGCGAATATGGGTTGAAGCAAGTTTTTTTCCTTGTGTCACAGTTTCTCTAAAGACAAGACGCTGCGTGACGCATGGCAGCGCGCTGTTCGTCGAGACGGCTGGACGCCTAAGGATGCGGACGTTCTTTGCTCGGAGCATTTTGAAGCTGGTTGCTTCGATAGGACGGGCCAAACTACGAGGCTTCGACAGGGCAGCATTCCCACAGTTTTTCCAGCGTTTCCCGCGCATCTGCAGAAACCAGTGAGTACCACAAGAAATGTTTGAACGTTTGTATTGTCGTTGCCACTGTAAACAGCTCATGAAGTTACGCATGCGTGGAGGCAGTTTCTCACTTCTTTCATATCTTTCTAAAATCCTACCGCCGTTTTAAATAGCGAACGTGTCACTTGCTTGTCAGACGTTAACTGACTGTTCATATGCGTGCATATAAATGGCCACTCGAAATTTGCACACCAAAACCACAAAAACAATTCCTAAAACTGACCTGTATTGTTTCTTCCCAGTCACATATCGCATGGGCAACAACTTTCTGTTCCTGTGTAGCCAAGGTTATGTGAACTCAGCGTAATTTAATCAAGGGGTAATCATGACTAACCTTTTCATGTCACGCTGTCGTTGCTGTTCCTTGCTGCCTAAAATTCCATACGTGTCAAAAGTTCATGCAATTAATTCTGTGCTATGATTGGGATCATGGTCTGTACGTGTGGGGATACATATCTTAAGCATGGGACATTAAACACTTTCTTTAAAACACCTGCAATTTTATTTATTTGTCGGTGTTTTTTTCGTGCAGTCAAAAAGAAAGCGAGACGCTCCTAAGTGCCGAAGTGCGCTGTCACCTGCCGTCAGTGCTGAACCAGTTGTTGAAATGCCCTCTGAGCCTTCTTCGCCAACGAAAGAGTGGTACTGACAAAAGGTAGAAAAGTCAGCAGAAGAGGTACTCCAACTGAAGAAAAAAGTTAAGACCCCGCAGCAGTCCAAAAGAAGACTAAGCAAGCGGTGTGATGCGTCAGAAAATTTGATGAAGGAGCTGAAGGAGAAAAATCTGCTGTCAGAAAAGGGCCTTGAGGTTTTTGAAGCTTTCTTTTCTCCTGAAATTCAGCAGCTTCTTAGCCGAGCTCATGAAAAAACGAACAAGATGTACCCCCCAGAGCTACGTGCATTCGCACTCACACTGCACTACTACTCCACTGCAGCGTACGAGTATGTACGGTCTAAATTTAATAATGCTTTGCCTTCGCAACGTACGTTGCGCGAATGGTACAAATCTGTGAACGGAGATCTGGGTTTTACCTCTGAGGCCTTTGATTTTCTTAGGAATATAGCCAGAAGCCAGGACAAGCCCTTGATTGCAGCAGTCATGATGGATGACATGGCGATCAAAAAACATGTTCAGCTTGTTGGTAAGAAAGTAGTCGGCTATATCGATCTTGGTACAGAAATGTCTGATGATAGCCTGCCCGAAGCGACTAATGTCTGCGTTTTTATGCTGGTCGGCATGAATATGAGGCTAAAGATACCTCTAGGGTATTTCTTTATTAACTCTCTTTCTGGAGCTGAAAGAGCGGCATTAACGCAAGAATGCCTGTCGAAACTCACATCAATAGGTGTTGAAGTAGCATCGCTGACATTTGATGGTGCCGCCTCGAACTTTACAATGGCTAAGTGTCTCGGTGCTGATCTTAAGTATACATCACCTACGTTTAGCACTAGCTTGAACTTCACAACTAACGAAACAGAATGTTCATACAAGGTATTCGTCATTCTTGATGCATGTCATATGATAAAGCTTATTCGGAACTGCCTAGAATCTGTTGGCCACCTAGTCGACGTGAATGGATCAGAAGTCAGGTGGTCCTTTATTGAAGCATTAGAGACGTTGCAGCGGGATGAGGGACTGCACCTCGGGAACAGGCTGACAAGGGCTCATATCCAGTGGGCAAAGCAAAAGATGAAAGTTCGTTTTGCTGTTCAGACACTCAGCTCGTCTGTGGCAGACGCACTCGACTTCTGCGAATTCACTTTAAAGCTTCCGCAATTTAAAGGTGCACATGCCACAGCTGAATTCATAAGGATTTTTGACCGCATTTTTGATGTCTTGAATTCAACAAATCCCTTTGGCAGATTGTATAAAGCGCCCATGAGAAAGGCGAATGAAGCGTCATTGAGGTCTTGTTTTGAAAAGGTTAAATTGTATGCAACTGGGCTGAAGGATGCGAATGGAAGACCGCTGATTGAGGGCCTCAAGAAAACCGGCTTTGTGGGGCTCCTTATCTGCATGCACAGTGTCACAGCACTTTTTGATAGACTTGTGGCAACAGGAAAGATGCAGTATGTGCTCACCCACAAAACGTCTCAAGACCACCTGGAAACATTTTTTGGTTGCGTAAGAGGAAAGGGGGGTATAACAACAACCCTACTGCATGCCAATTTACAGCTTCTTACAAGCGCCTTCTTATTAGGACAGAAGTTGCATCGTTAGAGGCTGGAAACTGCTCTCGCGATATTGTGACTGTTCTCTGCCCCTCAAAAGTGATGTAAACATCGTTGAGTCACCAACATCTTTCGCTTCATTAAGAAGATCGTCTTTGCTGCAGCCATTGGACGACGATACCAATCACACCCATCGGGTGGATTGCCCGAAAAGCCTTTCATCTGTTGTCGGCACAGTAGTGCCATATATAGCAGGTTTTGTGGCACGAAAAGTGTATGCTTGCACATCCTGCGATGAATGCTGCGCTGCGCTGCTGTCCGATGAGCTGCCAGCACTCACAGCTGTAAAAACCAACGGCGGCCTTGTGGCGCCGTCGAAGGATGTGCTGAAGATTTGTCACATTGTAGAGAAAGAGCTTCGTGCTCTACAGATTCAATGTAAGGACTTAAAATCGTTGCATGCAAACAGTGAGCGCATAATGGTAGATGTATTGACAGTGGTTTTTGAACAAGCCTTATTTGCTCAGCTCGAGCCTCATTTGTTGGACTGCGATCCACTCGACAACCACATTTATAATTTGTCGATGAAGATTGCCAACCTATACATAAAAATCAGGTTACACCACATCTCAAAAGAAATCAACCGGAAGAACTGCCAGAGTGGAGTACGAACACAGCTGACAAGAACTGTTATTTTTAAAAATCTGTAAACGAGCGTAAACAAGATCTGCAGCAAGCTGGCCAACTAGTCTACTTTTGTATCGTTTCTTTTTCTGTGTTTTGTTTATAAGGGCGCGCATTTCGTATGTTTACTTTCGTGATTTTCTGCATTATTCGTAAACAAGAGCAGCAGCCAGCTGGTCAACTAGTCTGCTTTTGTGTGTTTTTAATTTTTTAAGGGAGGCGTATTTCAGATGTTTAGTTCTGTGATTGTCTTCATTATGATGCGTTTTGAAGTTCTTGTGAGATTGGTTGCTTTTCCGATTCATGTTTTAACCACAGTGTATATGTTTCTTTTTTTTCTTTAGAAATTGTGTAAATGCCGAGGCTGAATAAAATATTATGTACCACTTATCGGCTCCACCATGTGCTTCATTTCGCGAATGCTGCAAGCGTATTGTGCGCGTTATCAGGCACGCTTCAGCCCTGTATTATGGCATAAAAAACTGCTTTCTTCAATCTTGCAGGAAAAAAAAAAGCTAAGTAACACTAACTATCCCGTACTCATGCTGGAACGCCCCCACCGGAAGCTCACAATTACGCTGGCCACGCTCAAGCTGCGCTCTCTCTTGCCCGGAGCAAAATGGCCGCCAACCGGTTTCCCAGGCTTCACCCGCTCGCGTGGGCGCGTATAGGGGACCTCCACTCCAGAAGTTTTTTTTAAACCTCCTGGGTCTGGTGGCTCAGCTAATTTCTTTCTTTTCTGCCAAATTCGTCGGTGTGTTGTTGCATTTCGTGAAAACATTTTTTCTGCCTATTTTCGAGAAAGGCAAGCAAATAGAGGTCATATAATGAGAGCTAGTCCCTGCATACGAGTAATAAATATGGACAGCGTCAGCTACAAGAGAGACAACGGCTACATTGACATAGGCACCTGTTTAGAGAGAATCGCGGACAAACTTTGTGCTATCTATATTCGGTTGACTTAGCGTACGGCAACAATGCAGCCGCGGTCAGTATTCAGGCACACCAGGAGACACGTAAAGCTGAAAGAAAGTACACAAAGTAATGCGCAAAGAATGGGTAGAGGTATTTTTCGCCTTCCAAGAACATACAAAAGCAATAGCCTAAAGGAATATATTGGAGCAATGGACGTAGACCAGACAGAGAAAAATTGCCGTGTTCTCGTACTGTCCCGCTCCGCTGCGAGAAAAGAAAGACATGAAGCAATAATCATTGGTTTCCCATACACCATATCTGCTGTTCTCACATGGTTGTACATCTTCTTTTCTTTCGTCTTTCTACAGATTTTCAGCTTTCCAATGTCATGTTTCTTGGCCCTGCAGAACGGTGCCGAAGTAAGCCTGCCAGGTTGCCTCGTCGCTAAGATTTAAGGTATACGATGTTAAGTGTGCCTCTCGTTCCTCATATTTCACCACCACTTTATAGCAAACCCTTGTTAACTTCTGTTCTTCCTTAGCCTCGAACCGGCGAAATTACTTTTCTTTTGCTTTTATTTTCGTGGCTGCACGCCTGAGGTCTGGAAGATCGTTGCGATATTTTTACGGCAGAGCTGTTATTGTCCAGGTTTGCCGTGTGTCGTAGATAGAAAATTATGATTATCATGAACGGGCACGCGCTGAATCACCACCCAAGCTTTCTGTAGAGATGGTTAACGAAAGAAACTGAAACGTGCCCTCCCTGTTGCCCAGTCTTGCGCGATTTACTGCAACCTACGCTAATGTTTGCATTATTCTCTATCTTTTCCTAACTGTACTTTGTGTTATTCTCCAAGCACGCACTAGTCCAACACAAATCCATCTGTATGAATAGTAAGGCGAAAGCCTTAGATGCCTCATCAAGCACGAAAATTTGCCGTCGGCGTCCCGCGACATCGGCGTCAATACGAGTCGAACAAAAAATTACAGCATATCCACGGGTGAATGATGAAGAGCTTGGACGAAGCTCCTGAAGCAACCATGGTTACACCGTGAAATGTTCAGTAGTTTCGCCCAGCACTAATCAAAGCGATACGCCGCTTTGATTACTGCACGCCATCTAGTGTGCAGGGTGCCGCTCGTTTTTTCTTCTTTTTCCTTTTTTTTCTTTTTTTGCGCACATATTGCACACATCTCCATGGGACAGCACCATCTAGTATACCGTCACCCAACTGCAGTTTGCACGCATCTCTATGGGACAACGCCATCTATTGAATGATACGGGAGACGCGACGGCGGGGACACGCCGCATGGAGCGACGACCGACGAGGGGATGCTGTAAGAAACTTCGCCCCTAAAAGTCGTCATCAAGTTATGACATCATCACGTGACGTCATGATGACGTCACAGATAGCCAAAATTTGTGACGTCACAATGACGTCATTTCATGACACCGTCGCTTGTTCGAAGGTGGGCCGATCACAGAGGCAGTGCAAAACAAGGTGAAGTGCAGAAATCTTGCCATGCCTCCTATCCTGGAGGTAGTGCAGAAACCACGTTAGCTGCAGAAAGCTTTCGCAGAGGGGCAGGGGGATCAGTACATAGGCTGAGAGGAAAAAGAACGAGATGGCTTTCCCCTTCGAGTCATTTTAGGCGAATGCGTAAAGGGCGCTGTGAGTTTTTCTTGTCAAAGGTCCGTAGTCAATGCTTCTTAATTTCACTGTCTTCTTTTGCATTGTGCTCCATCTTGACACATACCCATGAATTCACAGGTAATCAGAGTTACATAAAACGAATTCGAATGTCAACTCTCAGTTAGTTGGAGGATTTGTCTTGAAAGGTGCTGCTGATATCATTGGTACAAAACACAGTGCTTAGGATGGCCTCATGATTGATTTCGTCCTCGTCGATGTAGCTATCACTTCTGGTGTTGATGCTAGTGGTGGTGCTATTTTCCTCCTCATCATGGTTGTTGTTGTAGTTGTGTCAAGGGGCTAAACATCTGTGACACGTATACGCAATCGATCGTCTAAAAACCATTACTAATGAAAATGTAACATAGCTACTTTCTTGCAAAAGCTGACCCACCATATTATCTTCGTATTATTGCTAATTATTTAAAACGCTAATTTATTAATTATTGCTAATTATTTAAGTAAGAAGGACAAAAAAGTACGTTCGCACTGTTTTAGGGGCGAAGCTCCTTAAGGCGGCACCCGTTCGTCCCTCGTAGTCGTCGTCGTCGTAGTAAGTGCAGTAGTAGTAGTCGTAGTCCGTAACAAGTCTTACGCTTTGACCTCCAAGGTGGTGCCGGTGGGAGATTTTTCTTGTGCGTTGTTGAACAATAAAAAATTCGCAACGTGCGCGTTAACTAAAAGCCGAATTCTTCTGTCTCTCATTCCCCATTAGCAGTCATTGGCATGTTCCAGTAGGAAACGTCGGTAGAAGTAGAAGTGTAAGTGTTAGCTAAAAGCCGACTTCTTCTGTCTCTCATTCCCATTAGCAGCCATTGTTTACCTCCAAGGTAGTGCCTGGTGAGATTTCTCCTGTGCGTGATTAAACAATAAAAATTTTGTTCGAAACGCCGTTGATTGATGAAATAAACCAACGAAAGGCGCCAGATGTTTTGTAAAAGCAAAACGAAAGAAACGCCAGATGTTTCTAAAGCAAAAACGAAAAGACGCCAGCTGCTTAACGAAAGGCGCCAGATTTTTCGAAAGCAATGGTTTTCTAAACAATGAAAATTCACAGCGTACATGTAAAAATTAAAGTGAGCTGCAAGTCGTCATAACTCATCTAACCTTTAGTATAAACGCGCCCGATCTCACGTCGGTGATGATGTACTGGGCAGAATTCACGGAAGATTCACGGTTTACCGATGAACCTCCGCAGCTTCGCCCACTCATCATCATTCACTCCGTGGATATGCTGTGATTTTTTTTTAGCCTCAGGAATGTGTACCAACTTGAACCAAATGAAGCTTTATCTTAGTGGCCAGAATCGACGCCCGCATGGAACGCGAGCCATGGCTTCACGTGCTACTTCCAACCGCAGTATTCATTCCCTTGATGGTCGCGTGCTCTGCGGTTTTGTTTGCCGCCCACAAGAAGGCGCTGCAGGGTCTTGGGACAACGTGAGGGCAAGAGTCCGAGAGTGGCATGCGTTCTGCGCATGCGTCCTGAGGGCTCGCAAATTTCTCGGTTCCCCATTTTAAAACTGTCTAGTGTTTCGCCAGAGTTGGGATGCGCGCCTTCGACTTGTACTTCGACATACAGGGCGTGGTCGACCATGCTCGCGCAATTATCTCTTGAGGGGGAGTTTTGTACGTCTTGTGCTTTCACCGCAAAGTTTGCGTTGAAGCAACAGAGCACACGATGGTCACTGTGCTCGCTGCACCGGCAGCGTTTGCTAAAGGAGTGATCTGTTAGCTAGAAGAGCCTAAGTAGGGGTTAATTATAGTGACAACTGTGACAGTTCGCGCTCGTCCTATGTATACCTGTGCGTTTTTTTCGTGCCTACTTCTGTGTGTTTGAGCAGCGCGCTGGAAGTGTCGAGCTGTCACAGTTGTTAGTTCGCACTCGCCTTATGTCTTTTCCTGCGTCATGTGTGCTGGAGCAGCACGCAGTAAGTTTCTAGCTGCATGCCGTTCTTCCTGTGACATTCCAATTTCTTGCTATCGCATTCATTGCTGCGCCCTTGAGGCGAAACTGTGACTTTTTTTGCATAAACGCCGGAAATAGAGCAAGCCATTTTATTGTGATACTAAAAAAATTCGCCTTCGAGTCGTCTTAGGTGAATGCACAAAAAACTTTGTAATTTTTTTTCTTCTGCAGGTGGAACGCTGCTTTTACGTAGAGCAATACTTCATTTCCTTTTCTTTCCTTTTTAGCTCGCACATATACGAAGCGCGCCTTTGCAGTGAGTGTGTAGGTTAATCCACCCGCAGTGAAGGTCTAGTTCCTTAGATTATGGCCCTCTACCCAGCATTATCTCCTATTAATGGGCTTACGTGGTGGTAATTCACTTATCTCGGCCGTCGGCGTTCAATAACTGAAAGAACACCGAAAAGCTTTCAATTTCACTCCTCGCCTGTCAGGAGAAAAAAAAAAATGCACGTCCATACAGTGGACCGTCAAGAGAAATCAGAATCTGAATCAAAGAGCGAAAGGAAATAGTGAACACCACCCGTTTTCGCTTACCTCAGAAAATTAATTAAAACAAATAGCACACGACGAATAGCATTTTTCTCCACGTTTATATCGAGTGACGCCAGAAATGTGCAAACGGGAAGAGGATTACAGTAGGGCAATGAAGCTCGAGGCACGCGCAATTCCCGTGCGCTCTGTTTACCTCTGTACTTCACTATGGCGCTTTTTAAGGAGGTAAAAGCTAAACAGAAGCTTTCCTTGAGGCGGCAGAGCGACGAACATGTATAGAATACAATCTTGGGTACAAGTCTACATTTCAGCCACCAAAATACCGAATGCGATGTAGTAAGCAAGACTAACGGAAAATTCTGTCGTGGTTTATCATCATGGTTGTACTTATCTACGGGCAACTCGTAACTGTGTAGAAATGAAGCATAGCAGTTATCGTTAAAGGTGTTGTATTCATTTAATCCGGAATAGACAGCGCTACAACATGTTTAATGGGGCGCATGTTCTTCGTCAGTCGAGCAACTCTTTCGAGCGCAGTCATCGAGGGCTTTATTCTGAAAAAAAAATCATCTGTGTTCTGACCAATATATTGCGAAGAACTTTTGTTGCAAACAAAGGGACGGCTGCAGAATTTACAGCAGAAAACACGACCTGCCATTTTTAGACCATACTACTTCAGAAATTCAGGAGGCACAGCGCCAACTTTTATTGAACCCTAGTAATGTATTTTATTTCGGCTGACTTTTATGGTGCTTTTTTGAACCAATTAAAAAAAAAACGTTTGGAGTTTTTCAACAAGTGTATGCTGCCGCAAGTTTGCTATCGTCCTAGAAAGCGGAAGACGCATTGCAGAATACGCGAGCATCACGTAGTCGCATCTTCGATATCATAAAAATCGGGGAAAATTGTAAACCAAAGAACGAACAGAAGTTTATGATAAAATTTTTATGTTGCACGAAAGTGGCCAAACGCGCAGATACGGAAAGGGCATTGAAGCTAACTCTCGTGACACCCGTATTTCAGCGCTTTTTCCTAAATTGTTGCCCGATCATCGCCTTATCGAAATTCAGTCTGCGTTTGCCAACAGTCGGATCAGCTTTTAGAACAGAGAGCTCCTCAGAAGGTGCGCCGGAATACGAAGTGGGAACTTTTGTTTTTCTGTTTGCTTTTTGTACAAGTTTATAAGTTATAAGGCAAATCATGCACATCAGAACGAAATAAGCCATTTCTTTTCTCACAAAACTTGCCCCTTAACACTCCTCCTTTCTGCTATGGTTTGCTTTACGTTATCTACAATGCAGCCTCACGATGCATGCTACTTACACAATAACTTTTTTAATAATTTTTGCGGCAAAAGTATTATACAGCAAAGCCCTTTGACGACATAATAATGGCACTTTCGTCTATTCTTTACCTTCACCCTGTTTCAAGGAGCAAGGAAACTTCCTGAGGGGCTCTATATTTAAACCTCCAATAGAAACAGCGAAATGAACAATAGTCAGTGTCATAGATCACTTCCTTTTATTCGCAGAAATACGAAGATGATCAGAAGATATGTGGAGTTAAAGAGGATATTTTAATGGGCAGCGCGAAGACACAAATTAAAAATAAATGAAAATCCAATACGGAAATACGTATCTCTGCCGAGTTATCTAGTCAGCACTGTAAGGAGAATAACATTAAACGCTAGACAATGCTGAAGAGAGAAAGAAACACGCCTTAAAAATGTAGCACATACTTTTTACAGATGAACGCAGGAACCTCACTTATTTATTAGATAGGTGCACGTGCATTGATGCACGTGCGTGCGCAGCATTCTACACATCATGTGTGAACCGCGTCTTAAACTTCAGATTTGACATTGTAGTTACATAATATTTTCAAATTATTACGTCATAAGCTTCTACGTTGCCTCCATCAAAATATCGAAAAGGCTCAGCGTGGACGGTGCCGTGCAGATTTATGTTGTCTCTATAAAATTAAATTACCATGGTGGGCTCGCCCCCACTCGGACAGTCCAAAACATGCTTTTTTTCAGCAATATAAACGGCACTGACTCCCTTTCTTAGTGTGCTATCCCTTTTTTCTCGCATCATATGTTGTACAGCACAGAGTCCCACTGTCGCTCCAACCGCGCCGAAAATTTCAACCCTCTTCAAAAAATACTGGTTTAAGCAGTTTCTTGTTCTCGGGGCGGCTGGTATGTGTCAGCATACGTAGAAATTTGCAATTCCACCATATCTTCTTAGAACCATGTGCTTGACATGTATTCTGAGAGAACTAAGGGCTGTTGTTCCACGGCTGTGTTCTGGACAAGCGAAATATCCTTATGCGCATGCAATAAGCGTAGGCGCATTCAGGAAACAGCTGTCTCTCCCTCATGTTGCTTCACGAGGAGCTGACGAGAACGATTATTACGCTTCATTCTGTGCGACGGCAAATTACCTATATACCGAATGTCTCCTATAGGACCCAAGATCCACGATATAATATAACGAGTGGCCCATAGTTCTTGAAATATGAATAAATGCACTATCAAGTGTCTTTAAACACACGCGTACCTATAGTTGAAAATGTAACTAGGAATGGACACACTTATGAAACACGGCATAATGTTTCATCATTGTTATGTTTCGACCATGGCACGACCTTCGGCACAGCTGTTTAACTTGAAGATATGCACTTTTTGTCAGTGTATGCAGGCTCAGGACTTTCAGAACTTTCTACAGGTGTGCGTGTGTATGTGCGTGTGTGTGTGTGTGTGTGTGTGTGGTGTGTGTGTGTGTGTGTGTGTGTGTGTTGTTTGTGTGTGTGTGTGTGCATTTGCGCGTGTGAGCGTGTGTGCGTGTGATGAACATACTAATAGGTATCTATTTCACGAAATGCATTGTTACTACAATCAGCAACGAAGGCGTTCCAGCTGACTACCCGAAAATTTGGTCAGTATTCGACTTTTCACGTGCAACGCAACATATTTGAAAACTTGTCTTGTTGCCTAAACATTTACAAAACATCAACGCACAATGAGGACGCCGACAAGAAAGAATGGACACCACTTTGTGGCAGTAGTTCTGTCTTTTATTTTCATGAACCCACTACATTGAATACACACTGGATTCCACCCTTTCCTTTTTATTATTCCCCCTATCCCCCACCCAAAGTGTAGGGTAGCCAACCAAGCCAAAGCTTGGTTAACCTCCCTGCCTTTCCTCTTCGTTACTCTCTCTCTTCCTTAGTTCACCTGGGATGAACCGTAAGATGCTCTACCCTCTTTTGACGTGGCTGAAAAGACGGTTTGAAGACAGGTATCCCGGCCTCAAAGCGTATAAGGAAAGGAAAATGATAACGTGTTGGTGAGATTCATAATCACAACAGGCAGTCTGTGGCTCTTACGGTGATAACTACGCCATCCCTATATTTCATCCTTTCCAAATAAAATCAACGGGCTCGGAAGATACTACGGCCTAAAAATAAGGAATAACACCTCAATTTCTGAGAGTGAGCATGTTCCTCTCGGGAGATAAGTGAAACAAACAAAAAAAAGGGGACAAGGTAAACAAATGCGAGTAAAACTCTACATTGAACTAATAGCGCTCTAAAAGGTTCAGTGACCTCTGTGGCATGACCATACATGAAATGTTGTGATGAAAAAAAGGTAAAAGAAAAAGAATCAAGAAGAGGAAAAAAGAAAACGGAAAACAGAGAGAGGGAAAATTGAGAATTCTATTTACAAAAAAATGAGAAAAAGGAGGAGAACCTTAAAAATAATAAAGGGTACACAGAAAAAAAAATAATATAACAAGAATGATCAACCAAATTAAAGAAATACTCTACATATTCTTTAGATGTTTTTTTATTAGACAGTTTTCTTTAGGAGTGTTGTATGAAAGTGATGCTAAGTTAATTGGAAATTAACAGAAGTAAGGAAAAAGAAAAATGTGTTTATTCACTAAAGTATTTCTATGTAGTTCATAGGAAAGACATACCAGTCGTCAGAAATTGTAAGCGGATGACAGACACTCAAAATCCGAGATGGGTGAAAAAAAAATTACGAAGTGTTGTAGCTCAAGATTTAGAGGAGCACGGAAGGTGAAAAATGGAGGGAGGGAAAAGCGGAGAGGAAAAAAATCACGCCATATCCACGGAATGAATGAAGTGGGCGAATCGCTCGAGAGGGGGAGGTCATCGATTAAAACCGTAACCCTCCCGTGAAAGTTGGCCATTACATCATTAGAAAGACGCGAGACTGTGTGCGTATATACGAATCAACTTTTATTTTGTTCTTTTATTTGGTTCGTTTGTTCTTTCGTTCCTTCGTTGTTCTTTCATTTCTTCATTGTTGGATTGATTGCGAGGTCCCTTCATTATGACGGCTTTATGGTCGGTGAAATGAAGTGAGGAGCGGTTCTTGTACTGGTTGCGCGCGCTGCGTCGCCTTCCGTGCCCTCCGTTCCACAGCCTTGTATTCCATCTGGTGACTCCGAGCTTAAGAGAAAGCGTGCAAGAGGAAGCCTCATGGCGCGTTACTTCTGAAACGTCGTCTTCTTCTCTACAGCATACCAGAACGCGAGATTCTCACGAGCTAAAGGTGGCTCGAACTAGGTGCTTACAAACCGGTCAGAGGGAAGGACAGACACGGCTTTAGGAGCTTCGCCCCTAAAACGGCAAAGGAGAACCTGGTGTGGGCCTC